>NC_067286.1:19712503-19718287 GCF_020740795.1 Apus apus
GGGTATAGGGTTAAGGGTCTAGTGTTCACTGTCTACGGTTAAGCTTCTAGGGTCTGGTGTCTACGGTTAAGGGTCTAGAGTCTTCTGTCTAGAGTTAAGGGTATAGGATTAAGGGTTTAGGGTTAAGGGTCTAGGGTCCGCTGTCTAGGGTTAAGGGTCTAGGGGTAAGGGTCTAGGGGTAAGGGTCTAGGGTCTGTGTCTAGGGTTAAGGGTCTGGGGTCCCCTGTCTAGGGTCCGCTGTCAATGGTTATGGGTCTATGGTCTGCTGTCTAGGGTTAAGGGGTCTAGGGTCCGCTCTCTAGGGTTAAGGGTCTAGGGACCTCTCTCTAGGGTTAAGGGTCTATGGTCTGCTGTCTAGGGTCCGCTGTCTAGGATTAAGCTTCTAGGGTTAAGGGTCTAGGGTTAAGGGTCTGGGATACCCTGTCTAGGGTCCACTGTCTAGGGTTAAAGGTCTAGGGTTAAGGGACTAGGGTCCAGGGTCTAGGGTTAAGGATCTAGGGTTAAGTGTCTGCGGTCCCCTGTCTAGGGTCCGCTGTCAAGGGTTATGGGTCTATGGTCTGCTGTCTAGGGTTAAGTGTCTAGGGACCGCTGTCTAGGGTTAAGGGTCTAGGGCCCTCTGTCTAGGGATAAGGGTGTAGGGTTAAGGGTCTAGTGTCCGCTGTTTAGGTATAAAGGTCTAGGGTTATGGGTCTAGAGTCTGCTGTCTAGGGTTAAGGCTGTACGGTTAAGGTTCTAGGGTTAAGCGTGTACAGTCCACTGTCTATGGTTAAGGTTCTAGTCTCTGCTGTCTACGGATAAGGGTCTAGGCTTAAGGGTCTAGGGTTAAGGATCTAGGGTCCTCTGTCTAGGGTTAAGATTCTAGGGTTAAGGGTCTAGAGTCCGCTGTCTAGGGTCCGCTGTCTAGGATTAAGCTTCTAGGGTTAAGGGTCTACGGTTAAGGGTCTAGGTTGTGCTTTCTACAGTTTAGTGTCTAGGTTTAAGGGTCTAGAGTTAAGGGTCTAGAGTCTTCTGTCTAGAGTTAAGGGTCTAGGGTTAAGGGTCTAGGGTTAAGGGTTAAGGGTCCTCTGTCTAGGGTTAAGGGTATAGGGTTAAGGGTATAGGGTCCGCTGTCTACGGTTAAGGTTCTAGGGTCTGCTGTCTACGGTTAAGGGTCTAGGGTCAAGGGTATAGGGTTAAGGGTCTAGGTTCCACTGTCTAGAGTTAAGGGTCTAGGGTTAAGGGTCTAGGGTCCTCAGTCTAGGGTTGAGGGTCTAAGATTAAGGGTCTAGGGTTAAGGGTCTATGATCCGCTGTCTAAAGTTTAGTGTCTAGAGGTAAGTATCTAGGGTTAAAGGATTATAGAGAAGCGTCTCGGGTCTAGGGTTTAGTATCTAGGATTAAGGCTCCAGCGTCTAGGCTTAAGGCTTTATAGCTTAGCATCTAGTCTTAAGGTCTAGGGTTGAGAGCTTTGCGTCTAGGATGAACAGTCTATGGTATAGAGTGTAGCGTATGGGGTGAAGCATATACGGTCTACGTTGAAGGATCTAGGGTCTACGGTGTAGGATCTAGGATTAATGGACTACCGTCTGGACTTAGCGTCTAGGGTTAAAGGATTATAGAGAAGCGTCTAGAGTCTAGGGTTTAGTATCTAGGATTAAGGCTCCAGCGTCTAGGCTTAAGGCTTTATACTTTAGCATCTAGTCTTAAGGTCTAGGGTGGAGAGCTTTGCGTCTAGGATGAACGGTCTATGGTATAGAGTGTAGCGTCTGGGGTGAAGCATATACGGTCTACGTTGAAGGATCTAGGGTCTACGGTGTAGGATCTAGGATTAATGGACTACCGTCTGGACTTAGAGTCTAGGTTTAAAGGATTATAGAGAAGCGTCTCGGGTCTAGGGTTTAGTATCTAGGATTAAGGCTCCAGCGTCTAGGCTTAAGGCTTTATACTTTAGCATCTAGTCTTAAGGTCTAGGGTTGAGAGCTTTGCTTCTAGGATGAACGGTCTATGGTATAGAGTGTAGCATCTGGGGTGAAGCATATACGGTCTACGTTGAAGGATCTAGGGTCTACGGTGTAGGATCTAGGATTAATGGACTACCGTCTGGACTTAGCGTCTAGGGTTAAAGGATTATAGAGAAGCATCTCGGTTCTAGGGTTTAGTATCTAGGATTAAGGCTCCAGCGTCTAGGCTTAAGGCTTTATACTTTAGCATCTAGACTTAAGGTCTAGGGTTGAGAGCTTTGCTTCTAGGATGAACGGTCTATGGTATAGAGTGTAGCGTCTGGGGTGAAGCATATACGGTCTATGTTGAAGGATCTAGGGTCTACGGTGTAGGATCTAGGATTAATGGACTACCGTCTGGACTTAGCGTCTAGGGTTAAAGGATTATAGAGAAGCGTCTAGTGTCTAGGGTTTAGTATCTAGGATTAAGGCTCCAGCGTCTAGGCTTAAGGCTTTATACTTTAGCATCTAGTCTTAAGGTCTAGGGTTGAGAGCTTTGCGTCTAGGATGAACGGTCTATGGTATAGAGTGTAGCGTCTGGGGTGAAGCATATACGGTCTACGTTGAAGGATCTAGGGTCTACGGTGTAGGATCTAGGATTAATGGACTACCGTCTGGACTTAGCATCTAGGATTAAAGGATTATAGAGAGGCGTCTAGTGTCTAGGGTTTAGTATCTAGGCTTAAGGCTTTATACTTTAGTATCTAGTCTTAAGGTCTAGGGTGGAGAGCTTTGCGTCTAGGATGAACGGTCTATGGTATAGAGTGTAGCGTCTGGGGTGAAGCATATACGGTCTACGTTGAAGGATCTAGGGTCCATGGTGTAGGATCTAGAATTAATGGACTACCGTCTGGACTTAGCGTCTAGGTTTTAAGGATTATAGAGAAGCGTCTCGGGTCTAGGGTTTAGTATCTGGAATTAAGGCTCCAGCGTCTAGGCTTAAGGCTTTATACTTTAACATCTAGTCTTAAGGTCAAGGGTTGAGAGCTTTGCGTCTAGGATGAACGGTCTATGGTATAGAGTGTATCGTCTGGGGTGAAGCCTATACGGTCTACGTTGAAGGATCTAGGGTCTACGGTGTAGGATCTAGGATTAATGGACTACAGTCTGGACTTAGCATCTAGGGTTAAAGGATTATAGAGAATCGTCTAGTGTCTAGGGTTTAGTATCTAGGATTAAGGCTTTACACTTTAACAACTAATCTTAATGTCTAGGGTGGAGATCTTTGCGTCTAGGATGAACGGTCTATGGTACAGAGTGTAGCGTCTGGGGTGAAGCATATACAGTCTACGTTTAAGGAACTAGGGTCTATGGTGTAGAATCTAGGATTAATGGACTACCGTCTGGACTTAGCGTCTAGGGTTAAAGGATTATAGAGAAGCGTCTAGTGTCTAGGTTTTAGTATCTATGATTAAGGCTTTATACTTGAACAACTAGTCTTAAGGTCTAGGGTGGAGAGCGTTGCGTCTAGGATGAACGGTCTATGGTATAGAGTGTAGCTTCTGGGGTGAAGCATATACGGTCTACGTTGAAGGATCTAGGGTCTACGGTGTAGGATCTAGGATTAATGGACTACCGTCTGGACTTAGCTTCTAGGGTTAAAGGATTATAGTGAAGCGTCTCGGGTCTAGGGTTTAGTATCTAGGATTAAGGCTCCAGGGTCTAGGCTTAAGGCTTTATACTTCAGCATCTAGTGTTAAGGTCTAGGGTGGAGAGCTTTGCGTCTAGGATGAACGGTCTATGGTATAGAGTGTAGCGTCTGGGGTGAAGCATATACGGTCTACGTTGAAGGATCTAGGGTCTACGGTGTAGGATCTAGGATTAATGGACTATCGTCTGGACTTAGCGTCTAGGGTTAAAGGATTATACAGAAGCGTCTAGTGTCTAGGGTTTAGTATCTAGGATTAAGGCTCCAGGGTCTAGGCTTAAGGCTTTATACTTCAGCATCTAGTGTTAAGGTCTAGGGTGGAGAGCTTTGCGTCTAGGATGAACGGTCTATGGTATAGAGTGTAGCGTCTGGGGTGAAGCATATACGGTCTACTTTGAAGGATCTAGGGTCTACGGTGTAGGATCTAGGATTAATGGACTACCGTCTGGACTTAGCGTCTAGGGTTAAAGGATTATAGAGAAGTGTCTAGTGTCTAGGTTTTAGTATCTAGGATTAAGGCTTTATACTTTAACAACTAGTCTTAAGGTCTAGGGTGGAGAGCTTTGCGTCTAGGATGAACGGTCTATGGTATAGAGTGTAGCGTCTGGGGTGAAGCATATACGGTCTACGTTGAAGGATCTAGGGTCTACAGTGTAGGATCTAGGATTAATGGATTACCGTCTGTACTTAGCATCTAGGGTTAAAGGATTATAGAGAAGCGTCTAGTGTCTATGGTTTAGTATCTAGGCTTAAGGCTTTATCGCTTAGCATGTAGACTTAAGATCTAGGGTGGAGAGCTTTGCGTCTAGGATGAACGGTCTATGGTATAGAGTGTAGCGTCTGGGGTGAAGCATATACGGTCTACTTTGAAGGATCTAGGGTCTACGGTGTAGGATCTAGGATTAATGGACTACCGTCTGGACTTAGCGTCTAGGGTTAAAGGATTATAGAGAAGTGTCTAGTGTCTAGGTTTTAGTATCTAGGATTAAGGCTTTATACTTTAACAACTAGTCTTAAGGTCTAGGGTGGAGAGCTTTGCGTCTAGGATGAACAGTCTATGGTATAGAGTGTAGAGTCTGGGGTGAAGCATATACGGTCTACGTTGAAGGATCTAGGGTTTACGGTGTAGGATCTAGGATTAATGGACTACCGTCTGGACTTAGCATCTAGGGTTAAAGGATTATAGAGAAGCGTCTAGTGTCTAGGGTTTAGTATCTATGCTTAAGGCTTTATACTTTAGCATCTAGACTTAAGGTCTAGGGTTGAGAGCTTTGCGTCTAGGATGAACGGTCTATGGTATAGAGTGTAGCGTCTGGGGTGAAGCATATACGGTCTACGTTGAAGGATCTAGGGTCTACGGTGTAGGATCTAGGATTAATGGACTACCGTCTGGACTTAGCGTCTAGGGTTAAAGGATTATAGAGAAGCGTCTCGGGTTTAGGGTTTAGTATCTAGGATTAAGGCTCCAGCGTCTAGGCTTAAGGCTTTATACTTTAGCTTCTTGTCTTATGGTCTAGGGTGGAGAGCTTTGCGTCTAGGGTGGAGGGCTTTGCGTCTAGGATGAACGGTCTATGGTATAGAGTGTAGCGTCTGGGGTGAAGCATATACGGTCTACGTTGAAGGATCTAGGGTCTACGGTGTAGGATCTAGGATTAATGGACTACCTTCTGGACTTAACGTCTAGGTTTAAAGGATTATAGAGAAGCGTCTCGGGTCTAGGGTTTAGTATCTAGGATTAAGGCTCCAGCGTCTAGGCTTAAGGCTATATACTTTAACATCTAGTCTTAAGGTCAAGGGTTGAGAACTTTGCGTCTAGGATGAACGGTCTATGGTATAGAGTGTATCGTCTGGGGTGAAGCATATACGGTCTACGTTGAAGGATCTAGGGTCTACGGTGTAGGATCTAGGATTAATGGACTACCGTCTGGACTTAGCGTGTAGGGTTAAAGGATTATCGAGAAACATCTCGGGTCTAGGGTTTAGTATCTAGGATTAAGGCTCCATCGTCTAGGCTTAAGGCTTTATCACTTAGCATCTGGTCTTAAGGTCTAGGGTGGAGAGATTTGCGTCTAGGATGAACGGTCTATGGTACAGAGTGTAGCATCTGGGGTGAAGCATATACGGTATACGTTGAAGGATCTAGGGTCTACAGTGTAGG
>NC_067286.1:19718383-19801797 GCF_020740795.1 Apus apus
GTGTATACTTTAGACCGTTCATCCTAGACGCAAAGCTCTCAACCCTAGACCTTAAGACCAGATGCTAAGCTATAAAGCCTTAAGCCTAGACGCTGGAGCCTTAATCCTAGATACTAAACCCTAGACCCGAGACGCTTCTCTATAATCCTTGAACCCTAGACGCTAAGTCCAGACGGTAGTCCATTAATCCTAGATCCTACACCGTAGACCCTAGATCCTTCAACGTAGACCGTCTATGCTTCACCCCAGACGCTACACTCTATACCATAGACCGTTCATCCTAGACGCAAAGCTCTCAACCCTAGACCTTAAGACCAGATGCTAAGCTATAAAGCCTTAAGCCTAGACGCTGGAGCCTTAATCCTAGATACTAAACCCTAGACCCGAGACGCTTCTCTATAATCCTTGAACCCTAGACGCTAAGTCCAGACGGTAGTCCATTAATCCTAGATCCTACACCGTAGACCCTAGATCCTTCAACGTAGACCGTCTATGCTTCACCCCAGACGCTACACTCTATGACCATAGACCGTTCATCCTAGACGCAAAGCTCTCAACACTAGACCTTAAGACTAGATGCTAAGCTATAAAGCCTTAAGCCTAGATCCTGGAGCCTTAATCCTAGATACTAAACCCTAGACCCGAGACGCTTCTCTATAATCCTTTAACCCTAGACGCTAAGTCCAGACGGTAGTCCATTAATCCTAGATCCTACACCGTAGACCCTAGATCCTTACACGTAGACCGTATATGCTTCACCCCAGACGCTACACTCTATACCATAGACAGTTCATCCTAGACGCAAAGCTCTCCACCCTAGACCTTAAGACCAGATGCTAAGCTATAAAGCCTTAAGCCTAGACGCTGGAGCCTTAATCCTAGATACTAAACCCTAGACCCGAGACGCTTCTCTATAATCCTTTAACCATAGACGCTAAATCCAGACGGTAGTCCATTAATCCTAGATCCTACACCGTAGAGCCCTAGATCCTTAAACGTAGACCGTCTATGCTTCACCCCAGACGCTACACTCTCTACCATAGACCGTTCATCCTAGACGCAAAGCTCTCCACCCTAGACATTAAGACTAGATGCTAAACTATAAAGCCTTAAGCCTAGACACTAAAGCCTTAATCGTAGATACTGAACCCTAGACCCGAGACGCTTCTCTATAATCCTTGAACCCTAGACGCTAAGTCCAGACGGTAGTCCATTAATCCTAGATCCTACACCGTAGAGCCTAGATCCTTAACGTAGACCGTATATGCTTCACCCCAGACGCTACACTCTCTACCATAGACCGTTCTTCAGAGACGCAAAGCTCTCCACCCTAGACCTTAAGACTAGATGCTAAACTATAAAGCCTTAAGCCTAGACACTGGAGCCTTAATCCTAGATACTAAACCCTAGACCCGAGACGCTTCTCTATAATCCTTTAACCCTAGACGCTAAGTCCAGACGGTAGTCCATTAATCCTAGATCCTGCACCGTAGAGCCTAGATCCTTAAACGTAGACCGTATATGCTTCACCCCAGACGCTACACTCTATACCATAGACCGTTCATCCTAGACGCAAAGCTCTCAACCCTAGACCTTAAGACCAGATGCTAAGCTATAAAGCCTTAAGCCTAGACGCTGGAGCCTTAATCCTAGATACTAAACCCTAGACCCGAGACGCTTCTCTATAATCCTTTAACCCTAGACGCTAAGTCCAGACGGTAGTCCATTAATCCTAGATCCTACACCGTAGACCCTAGATCCTTAAACGTAGACCGTCTATGCTTCACCCCAGACGCTACACTCTCTACCATAGACCGTTCATCCTAGACGCAAAGCTCTCAACCCTAGACCTTAAGACCAGATGCTAAGCTATAAAGCCTTAAGCCTAGACGCTGGAGCCTTAATCCTAGATACTAAACCCTAGACCCGAGACGCTTCTCTATAATCCTTTAACCCTAGACGCTAAGTCCAGACGGTAGTCCATTAATCCTAGATCCTACACCGTAGACCCTAGATCCTTAAACGTAGACCGTATATGCTTCACCCCAGACGCTACACTCTATACCATAGACCGTTCATCCTAGACGCAAAGCTCTCCACCCTAGACCTTAAGACTAGATGCAAACTATAAAGCCTTAAGCCTAGACGCTGGAGCCTTAATCCTAGATACTAAACCCTAGACCCGAGACGCTTCTCTATAATCCTTTAACCCTAGACGCTAAGTCCAGACAGTAGTCCATTAATCCTACCTCCTACCCCGTAGACCCTAGATCCTTAAACGTAGACCGTATATGCTTCACCCCAGACTCTACACTCTATACCATAGACCGTTCATCCTAGACGCAAAGCTCTAAACCCTAGAACTTAAGACTATGTGCTAAACTATAAAGCCTTAAGCCTAGACGCTGGAGCTTTAATCCTAGATACTAAACCCTAGACCTTAGACGCTAAGTCCAGATGGTAGTCCATTAATCCTAGATCCTACACCGTAGACCCTAGATCCTTTAACGTAGACTGTATATGCTTCACCCCAGACGCTACACTCTATACCATAGACTGTTCATCCTAGACGCAAAGCTCTAAACACTAGACCTTAAGAATATTTGCTAAACAATAAAGCCTTAAGCCTAGACGCTGGAGCCTTAATCCTAGATACTATACGCTAGACCCTAGACCCTTCTCTATAATCTTTTAACCCTAGACACTAAGTCCAGACGGTAGTCCATTAATCCTAGATACTAAACACTAGAACCTAGATCCTTAATCGTAGACCGTATATGCTTAACCCCAGATGCTGCACTCTACACCATAGGCCGTTAGTCCCAAACGTAGAACTCTAAACTCTAGACCTTAACCCTAGATGCTAAACTATAAAGCCTTAACCCTAGAAGCTGCAGCCTTAATCCTAGATCTTAAACCCTAGACACTAGACACTTATCTATTATTCTTTAATGCTAGACACTAATTCCAAACGGTAGTTCATCAATCCTAGATACTAAACCCTAGACCCTTAAAGGTAGACAGTATATGCTTAACCCCAGACGCTGCACTCTATACCATAGACTGTTAGTACTAGACGTAAAACTTAAGGGTCTAGGGATAAGGGTCTAGGGATAAGGGTCTAGGGATAAGGGTCTAGGGTGATGGGTCCAGGGCCTGCGGTCTAGGGTTAAGGGTCTAGGGTCCGCGGTCTATGGTCCACAGTTTAGATTTTAGGGTCTAAGCTTAATGGCCTCGGGGCTGTGGTCTCGAGTTAAAAGTCTAAGGTCCGTGATCTAGGCTTAAAGGTCTAGGGCGAAGGGTCTAGGGTGAAGGGTCTTGGGACCGTGGTCTAGGGTTTAAAGTCTAGGGTCCGTGGTCTAGCGTAAAAGGCCTAGGTTGAAGGGTCTAGTGTGAAGGGTCTAGGGACCGCGGTTCAGGTTCCGCGGTGTAGTGTTTAGGGTCTATGGTCCGTGGTCTAGGGTTAAGTGTCTAGGGTTAAGGGTCTAGAGCCCGCGGTCTACGGTAAAGGGTCTAGGTTTAAGAGTCTAGGGTTAAGGATCTAGTGTCTGCGGTCTCGGGTTAAGGGTCTATGTTCAAGGGTTTAGTGTTAAGGGTCTAGGTTTAAGGGTCTAGGGTCCACGGTCTGCAGTTAAGGGTCTAGGGTTAAGGGTCTAAGATTAATGGTTTAGGGTCTGCGGTCTAGGGTTAAGGGTCTAGGGTCTGTGGTCTAGGGTTAAAGGTCTAGGGTGAAGGGTCTAAGGTTAAGGGTCCAAGGTCCGTGGTCTAGGGTTAAGGCTCTAGGATTAAGGGTCTATAGTAAAGAGGCTAGGGTCCGCATTCTATGGTAAATGTCTAGGGTTAAGAGTCTAGGTTTAAGGGTCTAGGGTTATGGGTCTAGGGTCTGCAGGCTAGGGTTAAGGGTCTATGATCAAGCATTAAGGGTCAAGGATTAAGGGTCTAGGGTCCACTGTCTGCGATTAAGGGTCTAGGGTTAAAGGTCTAGGGTCCGTGGTCTAGTGTTAAATGTCTCAGGTGAAGGGTCTAGGGTGAAGGGCCTAAAGTCAGCAGTCTAGTCTTAAGGTCTATGTTTAAGGGTCCAGGGTCCACGGTCTAGGGATAAGGTCTAGATTAAGGGTCTAGGGTCTGCGGTCTAGCGTTAAGAGTCTAGTATCCGCAGTCTAGGGTCCACCGTCTAGGGTTAAGGGTCTAGGGTCCGCAGTGTAGAGTCCGTGGTCTAGGGTTAAGAGTACAGGGTTAAGGGTATAGGGTCCACATTCGAGGGTCTGCGTTCTAGGGTTAAGGGTATAGGGTCTGAGGTCTAGGTTTAAGGGTCTATGGTCCGTGGTCTAGGGTCCCTGTTCAAGGGTTAACGGTCTAGGCTCCGTGGTCTAGGATCCACAGTCTAGAGTTAAGGGTCTAGGGTCCTTGGTCTAGGGTTAAGGGTCTATGGTTAAGGGTATAGGATCTGAGGTCTAGGGTTAGGGGTCTAGGGTCAGCGGTCTGGTGTCCACGGTTTAGGTTTAAGGGTCTAGGGTTAAGATTCTGGGGTCAGCTGTTTAAGGGTCCGTAGTGTAGGGTCCACGTTCCAGGGTTAAGGGTGTACCGTTAAGTGTCTAGGGTGAAGGGTCTACGGTCCGCTGTCTAGGGTTAAGGGTCTAGGGTTAAGGGTCTAGGTTCTGCAGTCTAGGGTTAATGGTCTAGGGTCTGGGGTCTAGGGTCTGGGGTTAAGGGTCTAGACTCCGCGGTCTACAGTCTGCTGTCTAGGGTCTGCAGTCTAGGGTTAAGGGTCTAGGGTCAAGGGTCTAGGGTCCATGGTCTAGGGTTAAGTGTCTAGTCTCCGCTTTCTAGAGTCCGCGGCCTAGGGTTAAGGGTCTAGGTACACGGTCTAGGTTTAAAGGTCTAGGGTCCGCGGTCTAGAGTTAAGGGTCTAGGGTTAAGGGTCTAGGGACCGCAGTCTACGGTTAAGGGGCTAGGGTCCGAGGTCTAGGGTTAAGAGTGTAGGTTTAAGGGTCTAGGGTCCGCGGCCTAGGGTGAAGTGTCTAGGGTCTACGGTCTAGGGTGAAGTGTCTGGGTTCCGCGGTCTACAGTTAAGGTTCTAGGTTCTGCGGTCTAGGGTTAATGGTCTAGGGTCCGGGGTCTAGGGTTAAGGGTCTAGGGTTAAGGGTCTAGGGCCTGCAGTCTAGGGTTAAGGGTCTAGGGTCCACTGTCTAGGGTTAAGGGTCCACACTCTACGTTCAAGAGTCTAGGGTTAAGGGTCTAGGTTCTGCGGTCTAGGGTTAATGGTCAAGGTCCAGGGTCTAGGGTTAAAGGTCTAGGGTTAAGGGTCTAGGGTCCGCAGTATAGGGTTAAGTGTCTAGGGTCCGCTTTCTAAGGTTAAGGGTCTAGGGTACGCGGTCTATGGTTTAGTGCCCAGGATCAAGGCTCTAGTGTCTAGGGTCCAGTATCTAGGGTTTAGGCTGTAGGCTTAAGGGTCTATGGTCTAGAGATAAGTGTCCAGGGTCAACGCTCTAGTGTCTAGGGTCCAGTGTCTAGCGCATAGGATGTAGGCTTAAGGGTCTAGGGTTAAGGGTCCAGGGTCTGGAGTTCAGTGCCCAGGGTTAAGGTTCCCGTGTCTAGTATCCAGTGTCCCGTGTATAGGTTTTAGGCTGTAGGCTTTAGGGTCTAGAGTTACATGTCTAGGGTCTGGAGTTAAGCACCCTGAGTCAAGAACCACAGGATGTGCAGCCTTGCTGAGCATTTCTAAGCCCTTTTACCTCAAACACCTCTTGCTTTGTCTGTCGCTGATCATCCAGGAGCTGCTCCATGTAGGTCAGATTCTGGAATTTCTTCAGCTAAGTGCTGTAGTGTTTCTGCAGCTGCTCCTCAATCTTCTCATACTGGACTGGAGAGAAGAAGCACAAAACTACTCAGAGAAATATTGACCTATAGATGCAGAATTCTGAAATCAGCATGTTGGGCTTTGCAGTTGCCTTTCAATGTCTGCTCATCTAAAAGCACCTTCTGTTTTTCAGGTTCCACACTTCAGAGACTACAAGTGTCAGACAAAAAACCTCACCAAACTCTGCTGCAAAAACTCCATAGAGCAAAGGAAAACTTTCTGTGTATCCACTATCATGCCTTTCCAAACAGAATCACAGAATGCTGGGGTTGGCAGGGACCTCTAGAGATCACGCAGTCCAAGCCCCTGCTAGAGCAGGATCCCCTACAGTAGGTTCCACTGGAACACATCCAGCTGGCTTTGGAAGGTCTCCAAAGAAGGAGATTCCACAACCTCTCTGGGCAGCCTGTCCCAGGCCTCTGCCACCCTCACAGGAAAGAAGTTGTTCCTCATGTTCAGTTTGACTCTCCTGAGCTACAGCTTGTGCCCATTGCCCCTTGTCCTCTCACTGGACAGCACTGAGAAGAGTCTGGTCCCCCCCTCCTCCCACCCTCTCTAGATATTGACCAGCACTCATGAGATCCACACTCAGTCTCCTCCTCTCTACATGAACAGCCCCAGCTCTCCCAGCCTTTCCTCACCAGCAGATGCTCCAGTCCCTTCAGCATCTCTGCAGACCTGGGCTGGACTCTCTCCAGTAGCTCCTTGTCCCTCCTGAACTGGGAGCCCAGAACCACACACACTTCTCCAGATGGGGCCTCACCAGGGAAGAGGGGCAGAACAACCTCCCTGACCTGCTGGCCACACTATTCTTCATGCTCTCAGGATGGCACCGGTCTGGTGGCCAGAAAGGCAGCCTTTTCACCTTTTTAGCAGGCAAATCTAAATTTAGCAGGTGAGCTGCTTCGCAGCTGTATTCAATTCATTAACAGGTCCAGAACTAACCCAGCTGAGCTTGGACTTACTGGCCTTTCCTAATTAGCTAATTGCTCTGCTGCTCCCAGTTTATTAGCTTAAGGGTCTACGGTTAAGGATTTAGATTCTGGAGTTAAGCACCCAGGGCCTAGGGTCAAGGGTAAAGAATCTAAAGTCTATGGTCTACAAATAAGGGCCAAGCAAGAGAGTAGGGTTAAGTTTCTAGAGTAAAACATCTAAGATTAAGGGTCTAGGGTTTAGTATATAGAGTTAACAGTCTAGATTGCAGTGTCTAGGGTCTAGTGTCTCGCATTTAGGCTGTAGGCTTAAGGGTCTAGGGTCTGGAGTTAAGCGCCCAGGGTCAAGGGTCTGGGATTTAGGGTAAAGAATCTAAGGTCTACAGTGTAGGAATTAGGGCCAAGCAAGACACTAAGGTTAAGATTTTAGAGCAAAACATCTAGAGTAAAAGGTCTTGGATTAAGGCTCTAGGGTCTAGGGTTTAGTATGTAGGGTTAAGGGTCTAGATCCCAGTGTCTACGGTCTAGTGTCTAGGGTTTAGGCTGAAGGATTAAGCATCTAGAGTGACGGGTCTAGGGTCTAGAGTTAAGCACCCAGGGGCAAGGGTCTACGGACTAGGGTTTACTATCTAGGATTAAGGGTCCAGTGTCTAGGGTTTAGGCTGGTAGGCTTAAGGGTCTAGGGTCTGGAGTTAAGTGCGCAGGGTCAAGGGTCCAGCGTCCAGGGTTTAGTAGCTAGGATTAAGGGTCCAGGGTCCAGTGTCTAGGTTTTATGACGTAGGCTTATGGCTACAGGTTTAAGGGTTTTGAGTCTGGAGTTAAGTGACCTGGGTCAACAGTCCAGCGTCTATGGTCCAATACTATGGTCTAGGGAATAGTGTCTAGGGTTTAGACCGCAGACTAAAGGTCTAGAGTTAGGTGTCTGGCGTCTGGAGATAAGTGCCCAGAGTCAAGGGTCTAGCATCTAGGGTTTCGTATCTAGGATTAAGGGTCTAGGGTCCAGTGTCTAGTGTCCAGATTCTGGTGTGTAGGTTTTAGGCTGTAGGCTTAAGGGCCTAGAGTTAAGGGTCTGGGGTCTGGAGTTCAGTACCCAGGGTAAAGGCTCTAGTTTCTAGAGTTTAGTATCTAGGATTAAGGGTCCAGTGTCCACGGTTTAGGCTGTAGGCTTAAGGTCTAGGGTCTGGAGTTAAGTGCCCAGGTTCAAGGCTCTAGTGACTAGGATCCAGTATCTAGTGTCCAGTGTCGAGGGTTTGGGCTGTAGGCTTCAGGGTCTAGAGTTATGCGACTAGGGTCTGTAGTTAAGTGCCTAGGGTCAAGGCTCTAGTGTCTAGGGTCAAGTAACTAGGGTGTAGAGTTTAGTGTTCAGATGGTAGGCTTAAGGGCCTAGAGTTACGCATCTGGGGTCTGGAGATAAGTGCCCAGGGTCAAGGGTCCAGCGTCTAGGGTTTAGTATCTAAGATTAAGGGTCCAGTGTCAAGGGTTTATGATGTAGACTTAAGGGTCTAGTGTTAAGGGTTTTGAGTCTGGAGTTAAGTGACCAGGGTCAAGGGTCCAGTGCCTGTGGTCCAGTGTCTAGGCTGTAGTGTCTAGGGTTTAGACCGTAGCATTAAGGGTCTAGAGTTACGTGTCTGGGGTCTGGAGATAAGTGCCCAGGGTCTAGGGTTTAGTATCTAGGATTAAGGGTCCAGGGTGCAGTGTCTAGGTTTTATGATGTAGGCTTAGGGCTCGAGGTATAAGCGTTTTGAGTCTGGAGTTAAGTGACCTGGGTCAACAGTCCAGTGTCTATGGTCCAATACTATGGTCTAGGGAATAGTGTCTAGGGTTTAGACCCTAGACTTAAAGGTCTAGAGTTAGGTGTCTGGCATCTGGAGATAAGTGCCCAGAGTCAAGGGTCTAGCGTCTAGGGTTTCGTATCTAGGATTAAGGGTCTAGGGTCCAGTGTCTAGTGTCCAGAGCCTAGTGTGTCGGTTTTAGGCTGTAGGCTTAAGGGCCTAGAGTTAAGGGTCTAGGGTCTGGAGTTCAGGACCCAGGGTAAAGGCTCTAGTGTCTAGGGTTTAGTATCTAGGATTAAGTGTCCAGTGTCAAGGGTTTATGATGTAGGCTTAAGGGTCTAGTGTTAAGGGTTTTGAGTCTGGAGTTAAGTGACCAGGGTCAAGGGTCCAGTGCCTGTGGTCCAGTGTCTAAGGTGCAGTGTCTAGGGTTTAGACCATAGGCTTAAGGGTCTGGGGTCTGGAGATAAGTGCCCAGGGTCAAGGCTCTAGTGTCTAGGGTTTCGTATCTAGGATTAAGGGTCTAGGGTCCAGTGTCTAGTATCCAGTGTCTAGAGTCTAGTGTCTAGGGTTTAGACCGTAGCATTAAGGGTCTAGATTTAAGGGTCTAGGGTATGGAGTTAAGTGCCCAGGGACAAGGCTCTAGTGACTAGGATCCAGTGTCGAGGGTTTAGGCTGTAGGCTTCAGGGTCTAGAGTTATGCGACTAGGGTCTGTAGTTATGTGCCTAGGGTCAAGGCTCTAGTGTCTAGGCTCAAGTATCTAGGGTGTAGAGTTTAGTGTTTAGATGGTAGGCTTAAGTTTCTAGATTTAGGCGTCTCGGGCCTGGAGATGAGTACCCAGGGTCAAGGGGATAGCATCTAGGATTTAGTATCTAGGGTCAAGAGTCCAGTTTCTAGTGTCCAGTGTCTAGAGTCTTGTGTCTAGGTTTTAGGCTGCAGGCTTAAGGGTCTAGAGTTAACGGTCTAGGGTCTTTAGTTCAGTGCCCAGGGTCAAGGCTCTACTGTCTATGGTTTAGTATCTAGGAGTAAGGGTCCAGTGTCAAGGCTTTAGGCTGCAGCCTTAAGGGTCTAGGGTCTGGAGTTAAGTGCCCAGGGTCAAGATTCTATTCTTCAGTATCTAGGATTAAGGGTCTAGGGTCCAGTGTCTAATGTCCAGTTTCTAGAGTCTACTGTCTAGGCTTTACACCATAGGCTTAAGGGTCTAGAGTTAGGCTGCTGGGGTCAGAAAATAAGTGTCCAGTGTCCAGGATGTGGAATCTAGGTTTTAGTATCTAGGATTAAGGGTCCAGTGTCTAGGGTTTATGATGTAGTCTTATGGGTCTAGGGTTTCGATTCTGGAGTTACGTGACCATTTTGAATGGTCCAGTGTCTGTGGTCCAGTGTCTAGGGTGTAGTGTCTAGTGTCTAGACCATAGGCTTAATGGTCTAGACTTATGCGTCTGGGGTCTGGAGATAAGTGCCCATGGTCAATGGTCTAGCGTCTAGGGTTTAGTATCTAGGATTAAGGGTCCAGGGTCTAGGGTTTAGGCTGTATGCATAAAGGTCTAGGGTCTAGAGTTAAGTGCCCAGGGTCAAGGGTCTATGGTCTAGGGCTTAATATCTAGGGTCCATTGTCTACCGTGTAGGGTCCAGTGAGCAGTGTTTAGGGTTTAGGCTGTCGGCTTAATGGTCTATAGTTATGGGTAGAGAGTCTGGAGTTAAGTGCCCAGGGTCTAACGTCCAGTGTCTAGGGTGTAGTTTCGACTGTCTAGACTGCAGTATTATGAGTGTTGAGTTAGGCATCTGTTGTCTGGAGATAAATGCCCAGGTTCAAGGGTTTAGCATGCAGTTGATAGTGTACATGTCTAGGGTCTACTGTTTAGGGTTTAGGCTGTAGGCTTCAGGGTCTACAGTTACAGCTCTAGGGACTGGAGTTAAGTGCCCTTTAAGCCTACAGCCTAAAACCTAGACCCTAAAATCTAGAAATTGTATGCTAGACTCTTAATCCTAGGTACTAAACCCTAGACGCTAGACCTTTGAACCTGAGCACTGAACTCCTTACCCTAGACCCTTAAGCATACATTATCAACACTACACACTGGACCCTAGATACTGGACCGTGGACACAAGACCCTTGACCCTGGGCACTGAACTCTAGACCCTAGTCCTTTAACTCTAAACCCTTCAGCCTACAGCCTAAACCCTAGAAACTGGCACTTACATACTGGACCCTTGACACTAGACCCTGGGCACTTATTTCCAGACCCCAGATGCCTAACTCTAGACTGTTAAGCCTACAGTCTAAACCCTAGGCACTATTCCATAGACACTACAGCCTAGACACAGTACTTTTGACCCTGGTCACTTAATTCCAGACTCAAAACCCTTAACCCTAGACACTTAAGCCTACATCATAAACCCTAGACGCTGGACCTTTGACCCTGGGTACTGAACTCCAGACCCTAGTCCTTTAACACTAGATCCTTAAGCCTAAATCATAAACCCTAGACACTGGAGAATGGACCATGAATACCAGATACTGAACCCTAGACGCTGCAACCTTTACCCTGGGCATTTAACTGCAGACCCTAGACACTTAAGCCTACATCATAAAACCTATACACTGGACCCCTAACACTAGATATAGACCCTAGACGCTTATCTATAATCCTCTAAGCCTAGATGTTAAGTCCAGACAGTAGTCGATTAATCCTAGATACTAGACCCTAGATCTTTAAAAGTAAACAGTGGAACATTAACCCCAGACGATAAACTCTACACCATAGACAGTTAATCCTAGATGGAAAACTCTAAACCATAGATGCTAAACTATAAAGCCTTAACCCTAAAAGCTGCAGCCTTAATACTAGATACTAAACCCTGGACACTAGACGCTTATCTATAATCCTTTAACGCTAAACACTAATTCCAAATGGTAGTCCATCAATCCTAGATATTAAACCCTAGAACCTAGATCCTTAAACGTAAACCGTATATGCTTAACCCCAGATGCTGCACTCTACACCATAGACCGTTAATCCTAGACGGAAACCTCTAAACCCTAGACTATAATCCAAGATACTAAACTATAAAGCCTTAACCCTAGAAGCTGCAGCCTTAATCCTAGATATTAAACACTAGAACCTAGATCCTTAATCGCAGATCGTATATGCCTAAGCCTAGATGCTGCACTCTATACCATAGACTGTTAATCCTAGACGAAAATCTCTAAACCCTAGACCTTAAGACTAGATGCTAAACTATAACGCCTTAACCCTAGACACTGGAGACTTAACCCTACATACTAAAGACTAGACGCTAGACTATCATCTATAATCCTTTAACCCTTGACGCTAAGTCCAGACAGTAGACCATTAATCCTAGATAATAAACCCTAGACCTAGATCCTTAAACATAGACAGTGGATCCTTAATCCCAGACGATAAACTCTATACCATAGACCATTATTTCTAGACCTAGAACTCTAAACTCTGGACCTTAACCCTAGATGTTAAACTATAAAGCGTTAAACCTAGATGCTGGAGCCTTAACCCTATATGCTAAACCCTTGACCCTAGATGCTTATCTATAATCCTTTAACACTTGACAGTAAGTCCACACGGTAGTCCATTAATCCTAGATACTAAACCCTAGACCCTAGATCCCAAAATGTAGACATATATGCTTAATCCCAGATGCTACACTCTATACCATAGACAGTTAATCTTAGATGCAAACCTCAAAACCCTAGACCTTAAGACTAGATGCTAAACTATAAAGCCTTAACCCTAGACACTGGAGCCTTAAACCTAGATACTAAAGCCTAGACGTTTATCTATAATCCTTTAACCCTAGATGCTAAGTCCAGACGGTAGTCCATAAATCCTAGATATTAAACCCAGACCATAGATCCTTAAACACAGACCGTTTATGCTTAACCCTAGGTGCTATACTCTTTATAATAGACCGTTAATCCTAGACGCAAACATCTAAACCCTAGACCTTAAGACTAGATGCTAAACTATAAAGCCTTAAGCCTAGACGCTGGAGACTTAAAACTAGATACTAAAGCCTAGACCCTTATCTATAATCCTTTGACCCTAGAAACTAATTCCAAATGGTAGTCCATCAATCCTAGACACTAAACTCTAGACCCTAGATACTTAAACGTAGACCGCATGTGCTTAACCCCACACGCTGCACTCTATACCATAGACAGTTAATCTTAGATGCAAACCTCTAAACCCTAGACCTTAACCCTAAACGCTAAACTGTAACGCCTTAAACCTAGATGCTGGAGCCTTCACCCTAGATACAAAAACCTAGACCCTAGACGCTTATCTATAATCCTTTAACCCTAGACGCTAAGTCCAGACAGTAGTCCATCAATACTAGATACTAAACCCTAGACCCTAGATCCTTAAACATAGACCGTTTATGCTTAACCCTAGATGATATACGCTATATCATAGACCGTTAATCCTAGACGGAAAACTATAAAACGCTAGGCCTCAAGACTAGATGCTAAACTATAAAGTCTTAAACCCAGACGCTGGAGCCTTAACCCTAGATACTAAACCCTAGACGCTTATCTATAATCGTTTAACCCTTGAAAATAAGTCCAGACGGTAGTCCATTAATCCTAGATACTAAACCCTAGACCCTAGATCCTTAAACGTAGACCGTATGTGCTTAACTCCAGACACTGCACTCTATACCATAGACGGTTAATCCTAGAGGCAAACCTATAAATTCTAGACCTTAAGTCTAGATGCTAAACTATAAAGCCTTAACCCTATACGCTGGAGCCTTAACCATAGATACTAAAGCCTAGACCCTAGACTATTATCTATAATCTTTTAACCCTAGATGTAAAGTCCAGACAGTAGTCCATTAATCCTAGATACTAAACCCTAGACCCTAGATCCTTAAACGTAGACCATTTATGCTTAACCCTAGACGCTATACTCTATATCATAGACTGTTAATCCTAGACGCAAACCTCTAAACCCTAGACCATAATCCAAGATGCTAAATTATAAAGCCTTAATCCTAGATACTAAAGCCTAGACCCTAGAAGCTTATCTATAATCCTTTAACCCTAGACGCTAATTCAAGACGGTAATCCATTAATCCTAGATATTAATCCCTACAACCTAGATTGTTAAACATAGACCATCAAGCCTTAACGTCTAAGGTCTAGGCTCCAGTGTCTAGGGTTAAGGCTTTATAGTTTAGCATCTACGGTTAAGGTCTAGAGTTTCAAGTTCTAAGTTTAGGACTAACAGTCTCTGGTATAGAGTAGGTTCTGGGGTTAAGCATATACAGTCTATGATTAAGGATATATTTTCTAGGGTTTAGTTTCTACGATTAAGCCTGCAGCTTCTAGGGTCAAGGCTTTATAGCTTAGCATCTTGGATTAAGGTCTAGGGTTTAGAGTTCTACGTCTAGGACTAACGGTCTCTGGTATAGAGTGCAGCATCTGGAGTTAAGCATATACGGTTTACGATTAAGGATGTAGGTTCTAGAGTTTAGTATCGAGGACTGATGTATTGCCCTTTGGACTTAGTTTCTATCGTTAAAGGATTATAGATAAGCATCTAGGTTTTAGTATCTAGGATTAAGGCTGCAGCTTCTAGGGTTAAGGCTTTGTAGTTTAGCATTTAGGTTTAAGGTCTAGGGTTTAGAGGTTTCCGTCTAGGATTAACTGTCTATGGTGTAGATTGCAGCATCTGTGGTTAAGCATATACGGTCTACGTTTAAGGTTCTCGGTTCTAGGGTTTAGTATCTAGGATTGATGGACTACTGTTTGGAATTAGCATCTAGCGTTAAAGAATTATAGATAAGCCTGTAGGGTCTAGGGTTTAGTATCTAGGATTAAGGCTGCAGCTTCTAGGGTTAAGGCTTTATAGTTTAGCATCTAGAGTTAAGGTCTAGAGTTTAGAGTTCTATGTCTAGGGCTAACGGTCTATGGTATAGAGTGCAGCATCTGGGCTTAAGCATATGCGGTCTACATTTAAGGATCTAGGTTCTAGAGTTTAGTATCTAGGGATAAGGCTCCAGCGTCCAGGGTTAAGCCTTTATAGTTTAGCATCTCTGATTAAGGTCTAGGGTTTAGAGGTTTCCGTCTAGGATTAACGGTCTATGGTGTAGAGTGCAGCATCTGGGGTTAAGCATATACGGTCTATGTTTAAGTGTTTAGGGTGTAGGGTTTAGTATCTAGGATTAAGGCTGCAGCTTCTAGGGTTAAGGCTTTATAGTTTAGCATCTTTGATTAAGGTCTAGTGTTTAGAGTTCTACGTCTAGATCTAACGGTCTATGGTATAGAGTGCAGCGTCTGGGGTTAAGCATATACGGTCTACGTTTAAGGATCTAGGTTCTAGGGTTTAGTATGTAGGATTAATGGACTACCGTTTGGAATTAGTGTCTAGCGTTAAAGGATTATAGATAAGCGTCTAGGGTCTAGTATCTAGGGCTACAGCGTCTAGGGTTAAGGCTTTATAGTTTAGCATCTAGTCTTAAGGTCTAGTGTTGCCTTTCGGAAGGCGTGGCGACCTGGTTCAGGAACGGCACGGCGACCAACCCCAGGTCGCTCGGTCCATCAGCTCACAGACACCAATGTGGTGGACAGCAAATGGCGTTTATTGGCACGTGACACAGCATTATATAGCTTTGGGTTTGCGATGTCACTTCCGTCTGCTTACATCATGAACAAAACACTATTGGTTGTCCGGGGAGGGGCTCTGTCTTTCCGTACAGGGTGACATCTTCCGGCCGCCGGACCCTAGCCATCCACATTTCCCCCCTCCCTATGCATAAGTAAATTGGCTAAGGTATAACAATCCTAAAAAAAAATACATGTAACAATCTTAAAAAAATATATATATATTACAAACTTGAATAGGAAACGTAATGCACGCTAAACAAGAGGTAGCTGGGGGGTAACTGGAAGCCTCATGGAGGGGTATTGAAAAGAAACAGTCCTTAATATCAAGGACAGCACAAGGTTGTCCTTCCGGTATCATGGAGTTCATGGGCAACAACGTTTGGATGGGACCCATTGGTTGAATTCTCTTGTTTACTTCACACAGGTCATGGAGGAGGTGAAACCCCTTGCCGGTCCGTTTGGGTGTTACAAAAACTGGGGTGTTCCATGGGCTGGTGGAAGGCTCTATGTGACCTCGTTGTAGCTCACAGTCGACTAGCTGAAGAAGGGCATCCATTGGAGGCTTTGACAGGGGCCACTGCTCGACCCACATTTAAAACATGCCATTACATCAGCTATTGCGGTATGAACAGCCACCTGAATCGGGACTAGATGCTCTTCCTTTGCAACACGTTTAATCATGTTCACAATGCTTTACCCCACTGGCAGTGATCGTAGAATTTCTTTGGTTGCCGAATTGCACTGCTGACGTAAGCAATCTGCAACAACTGGGCCTTTCACTTCTGCAGGCAGCGTCGAGGAGTCTGGAGGCGATCCACAAATTGTGTAAAGCTCTCACTTTCATTTTGCTTAACTGTGGACCACGGCGATGGCTTGACAATAACCCTGGAGGCTGTGTGAATGGCTTCTCTGGCCGCACGAGTAGTTGTCATAACTTCACGGGCCCGCAGGCCCTGGGCCTGTGCTTGGGTGATAATCATTGTTGGATCTGTGCCCATCAGCTGCTGCAGGCTGGAGCCATGTAGCGGGTGATCTGCCCCGGTGGCTTGGACTAGTTGCCTCACACAGTTGTCCTTCCATTCTTGTTTAAAAACAATCATCCCTGCCCCGTCAAAGATCAACCTACAAGTTTGTTTTATATCAAACGGGAGCATGTCGTCTCCCCCGAAGATGCCATCTATGAGGGTGGAGACCATGGCAGAATTAAGTCCTTTATCTGCGATTGCCTTGACAATTGCTTGGATATCTTTAGGGTTTATTGGTGAGTGGACCCTCTGTCTCCCGTCCATCACCCGGACCGGGAACGCTAGTGTGGCCGATGGGACACAATCGGCACACACAATCTTTATTCTCCTCCAGTCGGTGAGAGGAGTTCTTTTTTCTTGCAGTCCCTCTTTATTTTGGATAGGAATGTTTTGGCTTTTAATTCTATTTGCTCCCATTTCCTCCTCCTCTGAGTTCGAATCAGTGACGGGCCACTCGTCCCAGCTGGTGTCTGATCCGGGGTCAGAGCTTGACCGACTGGCTACTTCCAGTCTCCAGTACTTTTTTTTCGGGCCCCGGCCCTGCCCACTTCCCTTGCGGGAGGGCCATTCCCTCCCTCTTTGTTCGCCCCGCCCTCTGCTTGGCGGGGTATTTGCCCTATAAGGGCATTTTTCCAGATGGCCGCTCCGATTGGCTTTCCGCCCTTCGCTCACGCTCCCCTCCCCTTCCTGTTTGTGTGCGCCCGTCAACGCCAGCGCTTCCTCCCTGTTCCCGCCATGTGCATCTTCGCCCCGCCCTCTTCTTTTCCTCTCGGTGCCATCTTGGGACATGTAGGGCAGCGGTTCAGCCCGAACCTCCTCAGACTCCGGTCTCTCCGCGGTGCCCCGAGCCTCCTCAGCCAACCCGCCCCTGAAGGATACATCTCGTTTCTGTCCCTCCATAAGCAGCTTGGGGTTCGGGGACCGAGGGGACGCGTCGCCCTCCCGCAGATCCCCAGGCTCAGCAAAACCATCGCCGTCTGGGGGGTGCAAAGTCTGCGTGGCTGCCCTGACTCCCAGCTTCGGGGTGGCCGACAAATAGCTCTTTGCCACCCTCCAGGTCTCCTGTTCTTGTCTGGCCTTCTGCAGGGCTTGTACCACTTTCCCCCACAACTTAAGGTGTTTCCCACAACCCGAGGACATCGTCTCCTCGGCTAACGCCTTAGTGCATGCATCCCACACCTCAGGGTAGAGAATATCCACCGGCTGATCAATGATCCCAATTTTCAAAAGCCTCGCAACGGCCAGGGTAAAGTCTTTGAGTTCACATTCAATACCCCACTGCTTATATAATCGTAATACGACCTCAACAAGGGCTTCCATCCTCCTTGTCGGTCCGGGAGCGTCCTCCCTGCCGGGCTGGTCCTGCCGCTCTGACTGCATGTAGGCATATGGCTGCTCCGCACCCAGGGCATGGATGTTGCCGATGCGGGCCAGTCCCGCGGGGCCAGGCGGGAAGCCGGGCGGCTGCCGCTGCTTCAGCAGCTGCCGCACCGCCAGCAGCAGCAACAGGAAGAGGAGCAGCAGGAGCAGGCAGCAGGCACTGCTCCTCCCTGCGCCCGGCACCAGCCACATCGCCCACTGCTCATGCAATTGTAACACGACCTCGACAATGGTGTCCATCCTCCTTGTTGGTCCACTTTGGGAGCGTCCTCCCCGCCGGCTGGTCCCACCGCTCCGGCCACCGTTCACCCGATTCCAGGCGAATTTCCTGGGTTTCGGCACCACTTGTTGCCTTTCGGAAGGCGTGGCGACCTGGTTCAGGAACGGCACGGTGACCAACCCCAGGCCGCTCGGTCCATCAGCTCACAGACACCAATGTGGTGGATGGCAAATGGCGTTTATTGGCACGTGACACAGCATTATATAGCTTTCGGTTTGCGACGTCACTTCCGTCCGCTTACATCATGAACAAAACACTATTGGTTGTCCGGGGAGGGGCTCTGTCTTTCCGTACAGGGTGACATCTTCCGGCCGCCAGACCCTAGCCATCCACAGTCTAGGGTTTATAGGTTTGCATCTAGGATTAACGGTCTATGGTATAGAGTGTAGCGTCTTGGGTTAAGCATATACGGTCTACGTTTAAGGATCTGGGTTCTAGGGTTTAGTATCTAGGATTGATGGACTACCGTTTGGAATTAGTGTCTAGCATTAAAGGATTATAGATAAGCATCTAGGGTCTAGGGTTTAGTATCTAGAGTTAAGGCTCCAGCGTCTAGGGTTAAGGCTTTACAGTTTAGCATCTAGTCTTAAGGTCTAGGGTTTATAGGTTTGCATCTAGGATTAACGGTCTATGGTATAGAGTGCAGCGTCTGGGGTTAAACATATACCGTCTACGTTTAAGGGTCTAGGGTTTAGTATCTAGGATTAAGGATGCAGCTTCTAAGGTTAAGGCTTTATAGTTTAGCATCTTTGATTAAGGTCTAGAGTTTAGAGTTCTACGTCTAGGACTAAGAGTCTATGGTATAGAGTGCAGCATCTGGGTTTAAGCATATACAGTCTATGTTTAAGGGTCTAGGATCTAGGGTTAGGGCTCCATCGTCTAGGGTTAAGGCTTTATAGTTTAGCATCTAGTCTTAAGGTCTAGGGTTTAGAGGTTTTCATCTAGGATTAACGGTCTATGGTGTAGAGTGCAGCGTCTGGGGTTAAGCATATATGGTTTACGTTTAAGGATCTAGGTTCTAGGTTTTAGTATCTAGGATTAATGGACTACCGTTTGGAATTAGTGTCTAGCTTTAAAGGATTATAGATAAGCGTCTAGGGTCTAGGGTTTAGTATCTAGGGTTTAGGATCCAGTGTCTAGGGTTAAGGCTTTATAGTTTAGCATCTAGTATTAAGGTCTATGGTTTCTATCATCTAAGGTCTATGGTTTCTAGGCTTGCATCTAGGATTAACGGTCTCTGGTATAGAGTGCACCATCTTGGGTTGAACATATACGGTCTACGTTTAAGGGTCTAGGGTCTAGGGTTTAGTATCTAGGGTTTAGGCTCCAGTGTCTAGGGTAAAGGCTTTATAGTTTAGCATCTAGGGTTAACTAGGTTTTAGGCTCCAGTGTCTAGGGTAAAGGCTTTATAGTTTAGCATCTAGGGTTAACATCTTGAGTTTAGACTTCTACGTCTGGGACTCATGGCCTATGGTATAGAGTGTAGCATCTGGGGTTAAGCATATATGGTCTACGTTAAAGGATGTAGGTTCTAGGATTTAGTATCTAGGATTGATGGACTAAGGTTTGGAACTAGTGTCTAGCGTTAAAGGATTTGCCGCAAGCCGGTACCGGGGGGCTACCGGCTGTCAGGATACTTTTGCGACTCCCCCTCTCAATATGGAGGGGTTTGTGAATGAGCCCAAGGGTCACACGCGGCACTGCCTCTCACAGAGCAATGGCCGCCATGGGACCGTATTTCCGGGTGGTAGCTAGAAAACACCCCCACCCCACCACGCTCAGAAATTACCTCTAAAGCCAAGATTTACTCCACAAGCTAATAGGTTTATTAAGGGTTAACACAAACCGAGGGATGATGTTTAGGGACAATGCAGGTATGAATGGCTACCAGGGATATCAATATGTATGTGGTGAGAAAGTGTCCTTTAGGGAGGCAATGCAAACCTGCTTTTAAGGGAGAGGATTAAGGACCAAAAGGAGGAGGGAGGAGGGAAGGAAACCCGACGCCGGTCCTCCTTAAGAGGTCGCCGTGTGTGTGCAAGTATGAGGAAAGAAATATGTGTGTGTGTGTGTGTTTGTCTGTGTGTGTGAGGTGATGTTACCCTCCGGTGGCTTGTCCGGCGTCGGTCGGTGGCCGGAGGGCAGGACGGCAGGTCCGTGGTGTCGGAGGGGCAGCCTCTCGGCAGTGGGTGCAGCGGCCGCTGGTTTCCTCTCCGGCGGCAGCAACACGGGGAGGGGGCTCCGGCCCCGACCCCAGGGCTCGGGACCCCGGCACGCTCGGCGCTGAGGCTCAGGCTGGACCTGGGGCAGGCAGGCAGGCAGGGTCCCAGCACCAGTGTCCGCAGCAGGGGGGTGTCCCACGCAGAAAGTGTCCGAACGGGCCTCAGGGAGGAGGGAAGGGCCCACCTGCTGCCCTCGCCACCTTTTATACCCCCTGACCCACCAGTCCAGTCAGTGTCACTGTCCAGAGCCAACGAGCGTCCATGAGCCCCACTTTAAGGTGGTGACTGCCAGGGGCACAGGATGGCTTGTCGTCCATCCTTTCTGTCCCGTACCACATCTGTTGTTTTGGGTTCAGTTGTCCTTGAGAAGCAAGTCTGTTTTAGTTCGTTAGCTGGGGATAATCAGGAGAGGCCTTCGCTGGCTTAAAAGACATTTTGTTTAGACTTATGTGGGGAAGAAAAGAACAGTTTCCCACAGGATTATAGATAATCGTCTAGAGTCTAGGGTTTAGTATCTAGGGTTAAGGCTCCAGCGTCTACTGTTAAGGCTTTATAGATTAGCATCTAGTCTTATGATCTAGGGTTTAGAGGTTTCCGTCTAGGATTAACAAACTATGGTATAGAGTACAGAGTCTGGGGTTAAGAATCTACAGTCTACGTTTAAGGATCTAGTTTCTTGGGTTTAGTATCTCGGATTAATGGACTACCGTTTGCAATTAGTGTGTAGCGTTAACGGATTATAGATAAGCGTCTAGAGTCTAGGGTTTAGCATCTAGGGTTAAGGTCTAGGGTTTCAAGGTTTGCGTCTAGGATGAACGGTCTATGGTATAGCGTGCAGCATCTGGGTTAAGCATATACAGTCTACGTTTAAGGGTCTAGGGTCTAGGGTTTAGTATCTCGGATTGATGGATACCGTTTGGAATTAGTGTCTAGCGTTAAAGGATTATATATAAGTGTCTAAGGTCTAGGGTTTAGGATCTAGGATTAAGGCTCCAGTGTCTAGGGTAAAGGCTTTATAGGTTAGCATCTAGTCTTAAGGTCTAGGGTTTATAGGTTTGCGTCCAGGATTAACGATCTACGGCACAGAGTGTAGCCTCTGGAGTTAAGCATATACGGTCTACGTTAAAGGGTCTAGGGTGTAGAGTTTAGTATCTAGGATTAAGGCTGCAGCTTCTAGGGTTAAGGCTTTATAGTTTAGCATCTTGGATTAAGGTCTAGAGTTTAGAATTCTACGTCTAGGGCTAACGGTCTATGGTATAGAGTGTAGCCTCTGGGGTTAAGCATATACGGTCTGCGTTTAAGGGTCTAGGTTCTAGGGTTTAGTATCTAGGATTAATGGACTACCGTTTGGAATTACTGTCTAGCGTTAAAGGATTATAGAGAAGCGTCTAGGGTCTAGGGTTTAGTATCTAGGTTTAGGCTCCAGTGTCTAGGGTTAAGGCTTTATAGTTTAGCATCTAGAGTTAAGGTTTAGAGTTAAGAGATTTGCCTCTAAGACTAACGGTCTACGGTATAGAGTGCATCATCTGGGGATAAGCGTATACGGTCTACGTTTAAAGGTCTAGGGTCTAGGGTTTAGTATCTAGGATTAAGGCTGCAGCTTCTAGGGTTAAGGCTTTATAGTTTAGCATCTTGGATTAATGTCTAGGGTTTAGAGGTTTGCGTCTAGGTTTAACAGTCTATGGTACAAAGAGCAGCGTCTGGGGTTAAGCATATATGGTCTAAGTTTAAGGATCTAGATTCTAGGGTTTAGTATCTAGGATTAATGGACTACCGTTTGTAATTAGTGTCTAGTGTTAAAGGATCTATGATAAGCGTCTAGGGTCTAGTGTTTAGTATCTAGGATTAAGGCTGCAGCATCTAGGGTTAAGGCTTTATAGTTTAGCATCTACTCTTAAGGTCTAGGGTTTAGAGGTTTCCGTCTTGGACTATCGGTCTATGGTATAGAGTGCAGCGTCTGGGGTTAAGCGTATATGGTCTACGTTTAAGGATCTAGGTCCTCAATCAATTGTTAAGGGAAGTCCCATGGGACAGAGTGCTAGAAGGTAAAGGAGCTCAAGATAGCTGGACAACATTCAAGGATCACTTCTTGCAAGCACAGGATCAGTGTGTCCCAATGGGTAGAAAATCTAGTAAGGGAGCTAGGAGACCAGCGTGGTTAAAAAAGGAACTGCTGGGCAAACTCAAATGGAAATGGAAAATCTATAGATCATGGAAGGAGGGGCTGGTTACTTGGGAGGAATATAGGACTGTTGTCAGAGAACGTAGGGAGGCAACTAGGAAAGCTAAGGCCTCCTTGGAACTTAACCTTGCAAGTCGGGTTAAGGACAATAGAAAGGGCTTTTTCAAATACATAGCCAACAAAACTAATACCAGAGGCAATATAGGCCCACTGCTGAATGAGGCGGGTGCCCTGGTGACAGAGGATTTAAAGAAGGCAGAGGTGCTGAATGCCTTCTTTGCCTCTGTCTTTACTCCTGCAGGCTTTCCCCATGAGCCCCAGTTTCATATAGCCCCAGTAGAAGTCAAGATAAAGGAGGAGTTTGCCCAGGTAGATGAGGATTGGGTTAGGGATCAGTTGTGTAATCTGGACATCCATAAATCGATGGGTCCGGATGAAATGCATCCAAGGGTGCTGAGGGAGCTGGCGGAGGTCATTGCTAGTCCACTCTCCATCATCTTCGGTAAGTCATGGGTAACAGGAGAGGTGCCTGAGGACTGGAGGATAGCAAATGTCACTCCAGTCTACAAGAAGGGCAAGAAGGAGGACCCGGGTAACTATAGACTGGTCAGCCTCACCTCCATCCCTGGAAAGGTGATGGAACAACTTGTCCTTGGCACTATCTCTAGACATATCAAAGACATGGGGGTCATCAAGAGCAGTAAACATGGTTTTACCAAGGGTAAGTCATGTTTGACTAACCTCATAGCCTTCTACGAGGAAATTACTAGGTGGATAGATGATGGTAGAGCGGTAGATGTGGTCTATCTTGATTTCAGTAAAGCATTTGACACCGTCTCCCACAGCATCCTTGTAGATAAGTTGATCAAGTATGGGTTTGATGATCAGGCAGTGAGGTGGATCAAGAACTGGTTGAAAGGAAGAAGTCAGAGAGTTGTAGTCAATGGGGCAAAATCTAGTTGGAGGCCTGTGACTAGTGGAGTCCCTCAGGGGTCGGTATTGGGACCGGTGTTGTTCAACATCTTCATCAACGACCTGGATGAGGGTACAGAATGTACCCTCAGCAAGTTTGCTGATGACACCAAGCTGGGAGGAGTGGCTGACACACCAGAAGGCTGTGCTGCCATTCAGAGAGACTTAGACAGGCTGCAGACTTGGGCGGGGAAAAACCTGATGAAGTTTAACAAGGGCAGGTGTAGAGTTTTGCATTTGGGGAAGAAAAATGTCATGCACCAGTACAGGTTGGGGGCTGACCTGCTGGAGAGCAGTGTAGGTGAAAGGGATCTGGGGGTCCTGGTAGACAGGAGGATGACCATGAGCCAGCAATGTGCCCTTGTGGCTAAGAAGGCCAATGGCATCCTGGGGTGTATTAGAAAGGGTGTGGTTAGTAGGTCGAGAGAGGTTCTCCTCCCCCTCTATTCTGCATTGGTGAGGCCGCATCTGGAGTATTGTGTCCAGTTCTGGGCCCCTCAGTTCAAGAAGGACAGGGAACTGCTTGAAAGAGTCCAGCGCAGAGCCACAAAGATGATTAAGGGAGTGGAACATCTCCCTTATGAGGAAAGGCTGAGGGAGCTGGGTCTCTTTAGTTTGGAGAAAAGGTGACTGAGGGGTGATCTCATCAATGTTTACAAATACTTAAAGGGTGAGTGTCAAGAAGATGGAGTTAAGCTTTTTTCAGTGATGACCAGTGATAGGACAAGGAGTAATGGATACAAATTGGAGCATAGGAGGTTTAAGGTCAATATCAGAAAAAATTTTTTTACTGTGAGAGTGACAGAGCACTGGAACAGGCTGCCCAGAGAGGTTGTGGAGTCTCCTTCTCTGGAGACATTCAAAACCCGCCTGGACGCCTTCCTGTGTGATGTACTCTAGGTGACCCTGCTCTGGCGGGGGGGTTGGACTAGATGATCTTTCGAGGTCCCTTCCAACCCCTATGATTCTATGATTCTATGATTCTATGATTCTATGATTCTATGATTCTATGATTCTATGATTCTATGATTCTAGAGTTTAGTATCTAGGATCGATGGACTGCCGTTTGGAATTAGTGTCTAGCGTTAAAGGATTATAGATAAGCGACTAGGGTCTAGGGTTTAGGATCTAGGATTAAGGCTGCAGCTTCTAGGGTTAAGGCTTTATAGTATAGCATCTAGGGTTAAGGTCTAGAGTTTAGAGTTCCTAGAACGTGGACCATAGACCGCGGACCCTAGACCTTGGACCCTAGACCCTTAACCATAGACCTTAACCCTAGACCGCAGACCCTAGACAGTTAACCCTATACCGCACACCCTACACCCTTGACCCTAGACCTCTGACCCTGGACCGCGGACCCTAGACCCTTAACCATATATCATTAACCATAGACCTCGGACCCTAAACCCATTACCCTAGATCCTTAACCCTAGATCCTTAACCCTAGATCCATAACCGTAGAGCCTTAACCCTAGACCACAGACCCTTAACCTTAGACCCTGAACCCTAGACCCTTATCCCTAGACCCTTATTTCTATACCGCGGATCCTAGACCCTAAAACTTGGACCGCGGACCCTAGACCGCACACCCTAGACTCTTAACAATAGACTGTGGACCCTAAACCCTTAACCCCAGACACTTAACCCTAGACCATGGACCCTAGACCTTTAACCCTTGACCCTTAACCCTAGACCGTGGACCCTGAACCCTTAACCTTAGACCCTTAAACATAGATTGCTGACCCTAGACCCTTAACCCTAGACCCTTAACCCTAGACCGTGGACTCTAGACTCTTAACACCAGACAGTGGACCCTAGAACCTTAACCCAAGACCCTTAACCCTAGACCGCAGACCCTAGACCCTTAACATTAGATTGCAGACCCTAGACCCTTAACTCTAGACCTTATCCCTAGACCGTGGACCCTGGACCCTTAAACATAAACCTTAAGACTAGACCGCTGACTTTAGGCCCTTCACTCTAGACCCTTCACCTGAGACATTTAACTCTAAACCATGGACCCTAGACCTTTAACCCTAGACCCTTAATCGCAGACAGTGGACCCTAGACCCTTAATCCTTGACCCTTAACTCTTGATCATAGACCCTTGACCAGTAACCCTAGACCCTTAAACCTAGACTCTTAACCCTAGACATTTACCGTAGAATGCGGACCCTAGCCTCTTTACTATAGACCCTTAATCCTAGAGCCTTAACCCTAGACCACGGACCTTGGACCCTTAACCTTAGACCCTTCACCCTAGACCTTTAACCCTAGACCACAGACCCTAGACCCTTAACCCTAGACCGCAGACCCTAAACCATTAATCTTAGACCCTTAACCCTAGACCCTTAACTGCAGACCGTGGACCCTAGACCCTTAAACCTAGACCCTTAACACTAAACCCTTGAACATAGACCCTTAACCCGACACCGCAGACACTAGATCCTTAACCCTAGACTCTTAAACCTAGACCCTTTACCGTAGACCGCGGGCTCTAGACCCTTAACCCTAGACACTTAACCCTAGACCACGGACCATAGACCCTAAACACTACACCGCGGAACCTGAACCGCGGACCCTAGACCCTTCACCCTAGACCCTTCGCCCTAGACCTTTAAGCCTAGATCACAGACCCTAGACTTTTAACTCGAGACCGCAGCCCCGAGGCCATTAACCTTAGACCCTAAAATCTAAACCATGGACCATAGATCGCGGACCCTAGACCCTTAACTGTAGACCGTTGATCATAGACTGCAGACCCTAGACCCTTAACCCTAGACCGCAGACCCTGGACCCTTAGCCTAGATCTTTAACCCTAGACCCTTAACGATAGACCTTATCCCTAGACCGCGGACCCTAGACCCTTAACCATAGACCTTAGTCCTAGACTGTGAATCTTAGACCCTTCACCCTAGACCCTTCACTCTAGACCTTTTACCCTAGACCACGGACCCTAGACCCTTTACCCGAGACCGCAGCCCCTAGACCCTTAAACCTAGACTCTTAATCCTAGACCCTTTAGCATAGACCATGGACCCTAGACCCTTAACCTTAGACCCTTAACCCTAGACCCTTATTTCTAAACCACAGACCCTAGACCCTTATTTCTAAACCGCGGACCCTAGACCGCGGACCCTAGACCCTTAACCCTAGAACGTGGACCCTAGACCCTTAACCATAGATCTAACTCTAGACCGTGGACCTTAGACCGTTAACCCTAGACCCTTAAAAATAGATTGCTGACCCCAGACCCTTAACACGAGACCCTTAAGCCTGGACCCTTAACCCTAGACCACGAACGCTAGACCGCGGACCCTAGACCGCGGACCCTGGTCGCTTAACCCTAGACGCTTAACCCTAGAAGCTTCAACCTAGATGCTTCAACCTAGACCCTTAACCATAGACCCTTCACCCTAGACCTTTAAGCCTAGATCACGGACCCTAGACTTTTAACCCGAGAATGCAGCCCCGAGACCATTAACCTTAGACCATAAATCTAAACCGTGGACCATAGACCACGGACCGTAGACCCTTAGCCTAGATCTTTAACCCTAGACCCTTAACGATAGACCTTATCCCTAGACCGCGGACCCTAGACACTTAACATAAACCTTAATCCTAGACCGCGGACCTTAGACCCTTCACCCTAGACCCTTCACTCTAGACCTTTTACCCTAGACCACGGACCCTAGACCCTTTACCAAGACCGCAGCCCCTAGACCCTTAACCCTAGACCCTTAACCCTAGACCCTTTAGCATAGACCATGGACCCTAGACCCTTATCCCTAGACCCTTATCTCTAGACCCTTATTTCTAAATCACGGACCCTAGACCCTTAAACCTTGACCGCGGACCCTAGACCCTTAACTCTAGACTCTTAACGCTAGAACGTGGATCATAGACCGCGGACCCTAGAATGTGGACCCGAGACCCTTAACCATATACCATTAACCCTAGACCACGGACCCTAAACCCGTTACCCTATACCCTTAAACACAGATTGCTGACCCTAGATCCTTAAAACGAGACCCTTAAACCTAGACCCTTAACCCTAGACCTCTGACCCTGGACCGCGGACCCTAGACCCTTAACCATATACCATTAACCCTAGACTACGGACCCTGAACCCGTTACCCTAGACCCTTAACCCTAGACCTGTTACCCTAGACCCTTAACCCTAGACCCATAACCCTAGACCCTTAACCTTAGACCGCAGACCCTAGACTCTTAACCCTAAATCCTTAACCCTAGAGCCTTAACCATAGACCACAGACCCCGAACCCTAGACCCCGAACCCTAGACCCTGAACCCTAGACCCTTATCCCTAGACCCTTATTTCTAGACCGCGGACCCTAGACCCTTAAACTTTGACCTCGGACCATAGACCGCACACCCTAGACCCTTAACCCTAGACCCTTAATCCTAGACCGTAGACACTAGACCCTTAACCCTAGACTCTTAACCCTAGAGTCTTAACCTTCGACAGCAGACCCTAGACTTTTAACCCTAGATCCTTAACCGTAGAGCCTTAACCCTAGACCACAGACCCTTAACCTTAGACCCTGAACACTAGACCCTTATCCCTAGACCCTTATTTCTAAACCGCGGACCTTAGACCCTAAAACTTTGACTGCGGACCCTAGACCATACACCCTAGACCCTTAACCCTAGACCCTTAACACTTGACTGCGGACCCTAGACCCTTAACCTTAGACACTTAAACATAGATTGCTGACCCTAGACCCTTAACCCTAGACTCTTAACCCTAGACCCTAAAACTTTGACCGCAGACCCTAGACCGCACACACTTAACCGTAGATAGTGGACCCTAGACACTTAACAGTAGACCTTTAACCCTAGACAGCGGACCCTAGATTCTTAATGGTAGACAGCGGACCCTAGACCCTTAACCCTAGACCCTTAATCTTAGAGAGTGGATCCTAGACACTTAACCATAGACAGCGGACCCTAGAGTCTTAACGGTAGACAGTGGACCGTACACCCTTAACCCTAGACCCTTAACCCTAGACAGCGGACACTAGACCCTTAACACTAGAACCTTAACCCTAGACAGCAGACATTAGACCCTTAACCTCGACCCTTAACCCTAGACAGTGGACCCTAGACCCTTAAACCTAGACCCTTAACCCTAGACAGCGGACCTTAGACCCTTAACCCTAGACCCTTAACCCTATATAGCGGACCCTCGACCCTTAACACTAGACAGTGAACCCTAGAGCCTTAACCCTAGACCCTTAACACTGGACTGCGGACACTAGACCCTTAACCCTAGACCCTCAACCCAAGACCGAGGACCCTAGACCCTTAAACCTCGACCTTTAGCCCTAGAGCCTTTACCCTAGACCGAGGACCCTAAACCCTTAAACAAGAACCTTAACCCTAGACCGCGGACACTTGAACCTTAACCCTAGACCCTTAACCCTAGACCTCAACCCTCAACCGAGGAACCCTGAAACTTAAACCTAGATCCTTAACCCTAGAGCCTTAACCCTAGACCACGGACACTAGACCTTTAACCCTAGATGCTAAACCCTAGATGGCGGACCATAGACCCTTAACCCTAGACGGCAGACCCTCGACCGCTGTCCCTAGACTCTTAACGCTAGACCGCTGACCCTAGACCCTTAAGCATAGACCCTTAAGCCTAGACCCTTTTCCCTAGACCCTTAACCCTAGACCGCGGACACTAGGCCCTCAACTCTAGACCACGGACCCTAGACATTTAAAACCAGACCGCGGACCCTAGACCACAGACCCTAGACCAAGGACCGTAGACCCTTAACCCTAGACCGCGGAACTTAGACTCTTAACCCTTTACTCTTAACCCTAGACCGCGGACCCTAGACCACGGACCCTAGACCATGGACCCTTGACCCGAGGCACTTAACTGGAGACCCTTGACTCTAGACCCTTGACTCTAGGCCCTTAAGCCTATCGCCTAGACCCTAGACACTGGACCCTAGACAGACACTAGAGCCTTGACCCTGGGAACTGAACTCTAGACCCTAGACGTGTAACTCTAGATCCTTAAGCCTACGGTCTAAACCCTGGACACTACACCCTAGACACTGGACCCTTGACCCTGGTCACTTAACTCCAGACTCGAAACCCTTAACCCTAGACCCTTAAGCCTACATCATAAAGCCAAGACACTGGACACTGGACGCTTAATCCTAGATAATAAACCATAGACGCTGGAGCCTTGACCCTGGGCAAATAATTCCAGACCCTAAACCCTTAAGCCTAGAGCCTAAACCCTAGACACTAGAACTTTAATCCTAGATTCTAAACCCTAGATGCTAGAACCTTTACCCTGGGCATGCAACTTCAGACCCCAGATGCCTAACTCTAGACCCTTAAGCCTACGGTCTAAACCCTAGACAGTACACCCTAGACACTGGACCGTTGACCCTGGTCACTTAACTCCAGACTCAATACCCTTAACCCTAAACCCTTAAGCCTACAGTCTACCCCTAGACAACTGGACCCTGAATCCTAGATACTAAACCCTTAAAGCTAGACCTCCACCCTGGGCACTGACCTCCAGACCCTAGACCCTTAACTCTAGACCCTTAAACTACAGCCTAAAACCTAGACAATGGACAGTAGACACTGGAAACTAGAAACAGGACCCTAGACCCTCTACCCTTGATCCTAGGCACATAACTACAGACCCTAGACGCGTAACTCTAGATCCTTAAGCCTACAGTCTAAACCCTAGACACTACACCCTAGACACTACACCCTTGACCCTGGTCACATAACTCCAGACTCGATACTCTTAACCCTAGACCCTTAAGCCTACATCATAAACCCTAGACAGTGGACTCTAGATACTGGACCCTAGACACTAGAGCCTTTACCCTGGGCACTGAACTTCAGACCCTAGACCCTTAACTCTAAACCTTTTAAGCCTACAACCTAAAATCTAGACCCTGGACTCTAGATACAGGACCATAGATACTAAACCCTAGAGCCTTAATCCTAGGTACTAAACCCTAGACACTAGACTCTATACACTGGACAATAGACACTCGACCTTAGACCCTTAACCCTAGATACTAAACCAATGACACTAGACCCTTGACCCTGGGCACTGAACTCCAGACCCTTAACTCTTAAGTCTAGACCCTTAAGCCTACGATCTAAACCCTAGACACTGGACCCTAGACCCTTGACCCTGGGCACTGAACTCCAGACCCTTAACCCTTAAGTCTAGACCTTTAAGCCTGTGGTCTAAGCACTAGACTATGAACCCTAGACCCTTACTCCTAGATACTAAACCATAGATGTTAGACCCTTGATCCTGGGCACTTATCACCAGTCCCCAGATGCATAACTCTAGACCCTTAAGCCTACGGTCTAAACCCTAGACACTACACCCTAGACACTGGACCATAGACACTGGACCTTTGACCCTGGTCACTTAACTCCTCACTCGAAACCCTTAACCCTAGACTCTTAAGCCTACAGCCTAAAACCTAGACACTGGACCCTTAATCTTAGATACTAAACCCTAGACGTTAGACCCTTGACCCTGGGCACTGACCACCAGATACTAAACCCTTAAGTCCAGACCCTTAAGCCTACAGCCCAAACCCTAAACACTGGACCCTAGATGCTAGACCCTTGACCCTGGGCACTGAAGTCCAGGCCCTAGACCCTTAAGCCTATATCATAAACCCTAGACACTGGACACTGGACCATTAATCCTAGAAACTAGACACTAGAGCCTTGACCCTGGGAACTTATCTCCAGACCCCAGATGCCAAACACTAGACACTAAAGCCTACCATCTAAACCCTAGACAGTACACCCTAGACACTGGACCATAGACACTGGGGCTGTTTACCCTGGTCACTTAACTCCAGACTCGAAACCCTTAATCCTAGACCCTTAAGCCTACACCATAAACCCTAGAAACGGGACACTGGACACTTAATCCTGGATACTAAACCCTAGACACTAGAGCCTTGACCCCGGCACTGAACTCCAGACCCTAGACCCTTAAGCCTACAGCCTAAACCCTAGACACTGGACCCTAGACACTAGAGCCTTGACCCTGGGCACGGAACTCCAGACCCCAGACCCTTAACCCTACAGTCTAAACCCTAGACACTACACCGTAGACACTGTACCCTTGACCATGGTCACTGAACTCCAGACCCTAGACCCTTAACTCTAAACCCTTAAACTACAGCCTAAAACCTAGACACTGGACACTAGACACTGGACCCTTGACCCTGGGCACTTAACTGCAGACCATAGACCCTTAAGCCTACAGCCTAAACCCTACACACCGGACTCTTAATCATAGATACTAAACCCTAGACGCTAGACCCTTGACCTCTGGCACTTAATTCCAGACTCTAAACCCTTAACTCTAGACACGTAAGCGTACAGCCTAAACCATAGACACTGGACCCTAGACACTAGAGCCTTGACCCTGGGCACTGAACTCCAGACCCTAGACCCTTAACTCTAGACCTTTTAAGCCTACAGCTAAAACCTAGACACTAAGCTCTAGGCACTTGACCCTAGACCCTTAATCCTAGGCAGTAAATCCTAGACGCTAGACCCTTGACCCTCGGCACTTAACTCCAGACCCTAGGCCCTTAAGCCTAAACAATAGATACTGGACCCTTAATCCTAGATACTAAACCCTAAACTCTAGACCCTTGACCTTGGGCACTTAACTCCAGACCCTAGACTTATAACTCTTAACCCTTAAGCCCTCAGCCTAAACCCTAGATACTGGACCCTAGATACTGGACCCTAGCACTAGAGCCTTAACCCTGGGCACTTAACTCCAGACCCTAGCCGCGTAATTCTAGACCCTTAAGCCTACGGTCTAAACCCTAGACACAACACCCTAGACACTGGACACTAGACACTGGACCCTAGATCGTTAATCCTAGATACTAAACCCTAGACACTAGAGCCTTGACCCTGGGCACTTAACTCCAGACCCTAGCTGCGTAATTCTAGACCCTTAAGCCTACGGTCTAAACACTAGACACTACACCCTAGACACTGGACCATAGACACTAGACCGTTGACCCTGGTCACTTAACTCTGGACTCGATACCCTTAACCATAGACCGTTAAGCCTACGGTCTAAACCCTAGACACTAAACCCTAGACGCTGGACCATAGACACTAAACCCTTGATCCTGGGCACTGGACTCCAGACCATTAAGTCTAGACCCTTGACTCTAGACCCTTGACTCTAGACTCTTAAGCCTACGGTCTAAACACTAGACTCTAGACCCTAGATAATGGACCATAGACACTGGACTGTTGACCCTGGTTACTTAACTCCAGACTCCAAACCCTTAAGCCTAGACTCTTAAGCCTACATCATAAACTAAACACTGGACCCTTAATCCTAGATACTTGTCGCGAGCCGGTACATTTGGGCTCCCGGCTGTCAGGATACTTTTGCGACTCCCGCTCCTGATGTGGAGGGGTTTGTGAATAAGAATGAGGGTCACACGCGGCGCTGCCTCTCACGGAGGAATGGCCACCGTGGGGCCGTATTTCAGGGTGGTAGTTAGAAAGCACCCCCACCCCACCATGCTCAGAAATTGCCTCTAAATCCAAGGTTTGCTCCACGAACTAATTGGTTTATTAAGGGTTAACACAAACTGAGGGATGATGTTTAAGGACAATGCAGGTGTGAATGGCTACGAGGGATATAAATATGTATGTAGTGAGAAAGTGTCCTTTAGGGAGGCAATGCAAACCTGCTTTTAAGGGAGAGGATTAAGGACCAAAGGGAGGAGGGGAAGGAGGGAAGGAAACCCGACACTGGTCCTCCTTATGAGGTAGAACTGTATGTGAGAGTATGAGGAAAGGAATGTGTGGGAGTATGAGGAAAGGAATGTATGTGTGTGTGTGTGTGTGTGTGTGTGTGTGTGTGTGTGAGGTGATGTTACCCTCCGGTGGCTTGTCCAGCATTGGTTGGTGGCCGGAAGGCAGGACGGCAGGTCCGTGGTGTCGGAGGGGCAGCCTCTCGGCAGCGGGTCAGTGCCCGTTGGTTTCCTCTCAAGCAGCAGCAACACAGGGAGGGGGCTCTAGCCCTGACCCCAGGGCTCGGGACCCCGGCACGCTCGGCGCTGAGGCTCAGGCTGGACCCGGGGCAGGCAGGCAGGCAGGCAGGGTCCCAGCACCAGTGTCCGCAGCAGGGGGGTGTCCCACGCAGAAAGTGTCCGAACGGGCCTCAGGGAGGAGGGAAGGGCCCACCTGCTGCACTCACCGCCTTTGATACCCCCTGACCCACCTGTCCAGGCAGTGTCACTGTCCAGAGCCAATGAGCGTCCATGAGCCCCACGTTAGGGTGGTGACTGCCAGGGGCACAGCATGGCTTGTTGCCCATCCTTTCTGTCCCGAACCACATCTGTTGTTTTGGGTTCAGTTGTCCTTGAGAAGCAAGTCTGTTTTAGTTCGTTAGCTGGGGATAATCAGGAGAGACCTTCGCTGGCTTAAAAGGCATTTTGTTTAGACTGATGTGGGGAAGAAAATAACAGTTTCCCACAATAATAAACCCTAGAAGCTGGACACGTTGACCTGGGCACTTTAACTCCAGACTCTAGACCCTTGACTCTAGACCCTTAATCCTACAGCCAAACCCTAGACACTGGACCCTAGAAGCTGGACCCTTGACCCTAGGTATGGAACTCCAGACCCCAGATGCCTAACTCTAGACCCTTAAGCCTACAGTTTAAACCCTAGACACTACACCATAGACTCTGGACCGTTGACCCTGGTCACTTAACTCCAGACTCAAAACCCTTAACCCTAGACCCTTAAGCCTACATCATAAAACCTGGACCCTGGACCCTTAATACTAGATACTAAACCCTAGATGCTGGACCCTTGACCCGAGGCACTTAGCTGGAGACCCTTGACTCTTGACCCTTGACTCTAGACCCTTAAGCCTATAGCCTAAACCCTAGATACTGGACACTAGACAGTGGACCCTAGACCCTTAACCCTAGATACTAGACGCTAGACCCTTGACCCCGGGCACTTATGTCCAGACCCTTGATGCATAACTCTAGACCCTTAAGCCAGCAGTCTAAACCCTAGACTCTACACCCTAGACACTGGACCATAGACACTGGACTGTTGACCGTGGTCACTTAAGTTCAGACTCGAAACCCTTAACTCTAGACCCTAAAGCCTTCAACATAAACCCTAGATGCTGGACCCTAGACACTGGACCCTAGAGACTAGAGTCTTGACCCTGGGCACTGAATACCAGACCCTAGACACGTAACTCTAGACCCTTAAGCCTATAGCCTAAAACTTACACACTAGACTCCAGATACTGGACCATAGCCACTGGACCCTAGACCCTTTATCCTAGAAACTAAACCTTAGATGCTAGAGCCCTGACCCTGGGCACTTAACTGCTGAACCTTGAATCTAGACCTTTGACTCTAGACCCTTAAGCCTATATCCTAAACCCTAGACACTGGACACTAGACACTAGAGTCTTGACGCTGGGCAATGAACTCTATATCCTAGACCCTTAACTCTATATCCTTAAGCCTACAGCCCAAAACCTAGACACTAGACTCTAGACACATAACCCTAGACACTGGACCATTAACCCTAGATACTAGAAGCTAGACCCTTGACCCTGGGCACTTATGTCCAGACTCCAGACGCGTAACTCTAGACCCTCAAGCCTGTGGTCTAAATCCTAGACTCTACACCCTAGACTTTACACCCTAGATACTGGATCATAGACACTGGACTGTTGACCCTGGTCACTTAACTCCAGACTCGAAACCCGTAACCCTATACCCTTAAGCCTACAGCCTAAAACCAAGACACTAGACTCTAGACACTGGACACTAGACACTGTACTCTAGACCCTTAATCCTAGATACTAAACCCTAGACACTAGACCCTTGGCACTTAACTCCAGACCCTATACCCTTAAGCCTACAGCCTAAACCCTAGACACTGGACACTGATCCCTTAATCCTAGATACTAAACCCTAGACGCTAGACCCTTGACCCTTGGGACTTATCTCCAGACCCCAGACGCCTAACTCTAGACCCTTAAGCCTGTGGTCTAAACCCTAGACACTAAACCCTAGACACTACACCCTAGACACTACACACTAGACACTGGATCGTTGACCCTGGTCACTTAATTCCAGAGCCAAAACCCTTAACCCTAGACTCTTAAGCCTACGTCATAAACCCTAGAAAATGGACACTGGAGAATTAATCCTAGATACTAAACCCTAGACGCTAGACCCTTAACCCTGGGTATTGAAATCCAGACCCTAGAGTCTTAACTCTAGACCCTTAAGTCTACAGCCTAAAACCTAGACACGAGACTCTAGAAACTGGACACTAGACACTGGACCCTAGACTCTTAATCCTAGATAATAATCCTAGACACTAGACCCTTGAAACTGGGCTCTGAAGTCCAGACCCTAGACCCATAACTCTAGACCCTTAACCCTAGACCCTTAAGCATACCTCAAAAACCCTAGACACTGGATACTGGACCCTTACTCCTAAATACTAAACCGTAGATGCTAGACTCTTGACTTTGGGCACTTAACTCCAGACCCTAGACCCTTAACTCTACACCCTTAAGCCTACATCATAAACCCTAGACACTGGACCCTTAATCCTAGATACTGTACCCTAGACGCTGCACGCTTTACCCTGGGCACTTAACTACAGACCCTAGACCCTTAAGCCTACAGCCTAAACCGTAGACAATGGACCCTTATTATAGCACTAAACCCTAGACACTAGACCCTTGATCCTGGGCACTGAAGTCCAGACCCTAGACCCTTAACTCTAGACACGTAAGCCTACAGCCTAAACCCTAAATGCTGGACCCTAGACACCAGAGGCTTGACCCTGGGCACTGAACTCCAGACCCTAGAACCTTAATTCTAGACCCTAAAACTACAGCCTAAAATCTAGAAACTAGACTCTAGACACGGGAGCCTAGATCCTTAATCGTAGATACTAAACTCTAGATGCTAAACCCTTGACCCTGGGCACTTAACTTTAGACCTTAGACCCTTAAGTCTACGGTCTAAACCCTAGACACTACAACCTAGACACTGGACCCTTGACCCTGGTCACTTAAATCCAGACTCGAAACCCTTAACCCTAGACCATTAAGCCTACATCAGAAACCCTAGACACTGGACACTGGAGACTTAATCCTAGATACTAAACCCTAGATGCTAGACCCTTGACCCTGGGCACTGAACTCCAGACCCTAGACCCTTAACTCTGCACCCTTAAACTACAGCCTAAAACCTAGACACTGGACACTAGACACTGGACATTAGATACTGGAACATAGACACGAGAGGCTTGATTCTGGGCACTTAACTCCAGACCCTATATATGAAACTCTAGACCCTTAAGCCTATGTTCTAAACCCTAGACACTACACCCTAGACACTGGACCATACACACTGGAACATCGACCCTTGTCACTTAACTCCACACTCGAAACCCTTAACCCTATACCGTTCAGCCTACATCATAAACCCTAGACACTCCACACTGGACCTTTAATCCTAAATACTAAACCCTACACACTAGACCCTTGACCCTGGGCACTGAAGTCCAGACCCTGGACCCTTAACTCTAGATCATTAAACCTAGACCCTTAAGCCTACCTCATAAATCCTAGACACCAGATATTGCACCCTTAGTCCTATATACTAAACCGTAGATGCTAGACCCTTGACCCTGGGCACTTAACTCCAGACCCTAGACCCTTAACTCTAGACCCTTAAGCCTACAGCCTAAACCCTAGACACTGGATCCTAGACACTAGAGCCTTGACCCTGGCACTGAACTCCAGACCTTAGACCCTTAAGGCTACAGCCTAAACCCTAAACACTGCACCCTAGACACCAGAGACTTGACTCTGGGCACTGAATTCCAGACACTAGACTGTTAACTCTAGACCCTTAAACTACATCCTAAAACCTAGATACTAGACACTGGACACTAGTCACTGGACCCTAGACCCTTAATCCTAGATACTAAACCCTAGAGGCTCTACCCTTGACCCTGGGCACTTAACTCCAGACCCTAGACCCTTAAGCCTACAGCCTAAACCCTAGGCACTAGATTCGAGATAGTGGACAGCAAACACTGGACCCTAGGCTTTGAGCACGGAACACCAGACCCCAGACTCTAACTCCAGACCCTTAATCCTACGGTTTAAACCCCAGACAGTACACCCCATACACTAGACCATTGACACTGGACCGTTGACCCATGGCATTTAACTCTAGACCCTCGACCCTTGACTCTAGACCATTACTCTAGACACTTGATTCTAGACCGTTGACTCTAGACCTTTAAGCCTACAGCATAAACCCTAGACACTGGATCCTTAATCCTAGATACCAAACCCTAGACGCTAGACCCTTGACCCTGGGCATGGAACTCCAGAACCCAGACGCCTAACTCTAGACCCTTAAGCCTAGAGTATCAAAGCTAGACAGTACACCCTAGATGCTGGACACTTGTCGTGGGCACTTAACTACAGACCCTAGACCCTTAACTGTAGACTCTTAAGCTTACAGCCTAAAACCTACACACTAGACTCTGGTTCTGGACATTAGACAACGGACCCTAGACCCTTAATCCTAGATATTAAAAGCTAGAGGCTAGACCCTTGACCTTGGGCAATAAACGCCAGAACCCAGACCCTTAAGCCTACAGGCTATTCCCTAGACACTGGAACATAGACACTAGAGCCTTGACCCTGGGCAAGGACCCTTGACCTGCACTTAACTGCAGACCCTAGACCCTTAAGCCTACAGCCTAAACCCTAGACACTGGACCCTTAATCGTAGATACTTAACCTTAGACACTGGACCGTTGACCCTGGTCATTTAACTCCAGACTTGAAACTCTTAACCCTAGACCCTTAAGCCTACATCATGAACCCTAGACACTGGAATCTGGACTATTAATCCTACATACTGAACCCTAGATGGTGGACCCTTTACCCTGGGCACTGAACTCCAGACCCTAAACCCTTAAGTCTAGACCCTTAAGCCTACAACCTAAAACCTAGATACTAGAGTCTAGATACGGGACCATAGACACTGTACCCTAGACTCTTAATCCTAGATACTAAACCCTAGACGCTAGACCCTTGACCCTGGTCACTTAACCCCAGACCCTAGACCCTTAAGCCTACATCATAAACCCTAGACACTAGACACTGGACCCTTAATCTTAGACACTGAACCCTAGACACTAGAGCCTTGACCCTGGGCCCTGAACTCTAGACCCTAGACCCTTAACTCTAGACCAGTACACCTACAGCCTAACACCTAGACACTAGACTCTAGGAACTGGACACTAGACACTGGACCTTAGACCCTTAATCCTAGATACTAAACCCTAGACGACAGCCCTTTGATCTTGGGTACTTATCTCCAGACCCCAGACGCGTAACTCTAGGCCCTTAAGCCTACGGTCTAAAACCTAGATACTACACCCTAGACGCTGGACCATAAAAACTGGACCGTTGACCCTGGTCAGGTAACTCCAGACTTGAAACCCTTAACTCTACACCATTAAGCGTACATCATAAACCCTAGATACTAGACACTGGACCCTTAATCCTAGACACTGGACCCTAGACACTAGAGCCTTGACCATGGGCACTTAAAGCCAGACCCTAGACCCTTAAGTGTGGGTAGTTAGGGTCTGGCGGCCGGAAGATTTCGCGCTGTACGGAAAGATAAGACCCCTCTCCTAATAGCCAATAGCACTTAGTTCACGATGTAAGCAGACGGAAGTGACATCACAGACCTAACTCATATAAACACCGCAGTAAACACTAATAAATGCTATTTGCCATCCACCACATTGGTGTCTGTGAGCTGATGGACCGAGTGGCCTGGGGTTGGCCGCCGTGCCGTTCTTGAACCAGGTCGTCACGCCTTTCACGAAAGGCAACAAGTGGTGCCGAAACCCGGGAATACGCCTGGAATTGAGAAATTCGTCTGGAGTCAGGAAAGCGGCAGCTGGAGTGGCAGGACCAGCCCGGCTGGGAGGAGCGGACCGACAAGGAGGATGGAAGCCCTTGTTAAGGTCGTATTGCAATTACATAAGCAGTGGGGTATAGATTGTAAGGCTAAAGATTTTACTCTCACCGTTGCGAGGCTTTTGGAAGACGGGGTCATTGACCGGCTGATAGATATTCTCCACCCTGAGGTGTGGGACAAATGCACTAAAGCGTTGGCTAAGGAGATGGTTCTTGGGCCGTGGGAAGCACCTTAAGTCGTGGGGGAAAGTCGTGCAGGCGTTGCAGAAGGCTATACAGGAGCAGGAGACCTGGAGGGCGGCAAAGAATTGTTTGCTGGCCACTCCGAAGTTGGGAGCCGGGGCAGCCACACAAACTTTGCACCCCCCGGGTGATGATGGTTTTGCTGAGTCTGGGGAAGGTTTAAGGGTGGCGGAGCTGAGGGAGGGTGATGCGTCCCCTCGGTCTCCGGACCCCAACCCGCTTACGGAGGGACAGAAACGAGCTCAATCCTTCTGGGGCGGGTTGGCGGAGGAGGCTCGGGGCGCTGTGGAGAAAGCAGAGTCTGAGGAGGTTCGGGCTGAACCGCCGCCCTATGGGCCCCAAAATGGCGCTGAGCAAAAAAGAGGGGGGCGAGGTAAAGATGCCCGTGGTGGAAAAAGGGAGGAAAAGTTGGTATCAGCAAGTGCACACAGAAGGAGGGGGGAGGTGAAAGAATGTGAGGGGAGTGTGAGCGAGGCGGAGGAGGATGGGACCGTGAGCGAGGCGGAGGAGGACAGGAGCAGGAGCGAAGGGCAGAAAGCCAACGGGAGTCGCTATCTGAAAAAATGCCTTAGTAGGGCAAATCCTCCGCCAAGCCGGGCGCGGAGCAAGCTGGGAGGGGGGGACGAGCCAAGGGGGAGGGAACAGCCTGCTCATAAGGGAAGTGGGCGGGGCCGGAGCCCGGAGCGGCCCGCCCGCAAGGGGAGTGGGCAGGGCCGGAGCTCAACAAAAAGGTACTGGGAACCGGAAGTAGCCGGTCAGTCGAGCTCTGACTTCGGATCAGACACCAGCCGGGATGAGTGGCCGGTTACTGATTCAAACTCAGAGGAGGAGGAAATGGGAATATATACAGTCAAAAGCAAAAACATTCTCATCCCAAATAAAAAGGGACCGCGAGGGAAAAACACTGTCACCGACTGTAAGGGAGTAGAGGTTGCGTGTGCCGAAGGGGTCCCACCGGCCATGCTAGCACTCCCAGTCCTGGTGACGGACAGGGGACAGAGGATCCACTCACCAATAAACCCTAAGGAAATACAAGCAATTGTTAAGGCAGTTGCGGAAAAAGGGCTTAGTTCTGCCATGGTACCCACCCTCATAGACACTAGACTCTAGACACTGGGCACTAAATACTGGAATCTAGACCCTTAATGCTTGCTACTAAACCCTCGACACTAGTGCCTTGAACCTCGGCACTTATGTCCAGACCTCAGATGCGTAACTCTAGACCGTTAAGCTTACGGTCAAAACCCTAGACACTAGACCATAGACACTGGACCATTGACCCTGGTCACTTAACTGCAGACCCTAGACCCTATAGACTAAACCCTAGACACTAGACCCTTGACACTGAGCACTGAAGTCCAGACTCTAGACCCTTAACTCTAGCCCCTTAACCCTAGACACTTAAGCCTACATCATAAACCGTAGACACTGGACCCTAGATAATAAACGATAGATGGTGGAGCCTTGATCCTGGGCATTTAACTTGAGACCTTAGACCCTTAAGCCTACAGCCTAAACCCTAGACATTGGACACTGGACCCTTAATCCTAGATACAAAAACCTGGAAGCTAGACTCTTGACCCTGGGCACTGAACTCCAGACTCTAGACCCTTAAGCCCACAGCCTAAACACTAGACAATTAACCCTAGACACTGGACCCTCTAACCTTAACCCTGGATACTAAAGGCTAGACCCTTGAGCCTTGACCCTGGTGACTTAAACCCAGACCCTAGATTCGTAACTCTGGACCCTTAGGACCACAGACTAAACGCTAGACACTAGACCATATAACCTCAAGTCTTTACCCTAGATTCTAAACCCTAGACCCCAGACCCTTGACCCTGGGCACTTAACTCCAGACCCTAGAACAGTAACTCTAGACCCTTAAGCTCACAGCCTAAACCCTAGACATTAGACTCTATACCCTCAGCTTGTTACACTAGATATTAAACCCGAGACCCTAGACACAGGACGCTGGACCCTTCACCCTAGGTACTAAACCCTAGACCATTGAGCCTTGACCCTGGGCATTTAACTCCAGACGCTAGACCCGTAACTCTAGACCCTTAAGCCCACAGCCTAAACCTAGACACTAGACCCTATACCCTCAGTGCTTTAGACTAGATATTAAACCCTAGATGCTAGACACAGGATCCTAGACCCTGAACCATAGATACTACACCCTAGACCCTAGGGGCTTGACCCTGGGCACTTAACTCCAGACCCTAGACCTGTACCTCTAGACCCTTAAGCCCACAACCTAAACCCTAGACACTAGACCCTAGACACTTGATCCTCTACCCTTAATCCTAGATAGTAAACGCTAGACCCTTTAGCCTTGACCCTTCAGACTTAAATCCAGATACTAGACCTGTAACTGTAGACCCTGAAGCCTACAGCCTAAACCCAAGAAACTGCATGGTATAAACTGGACCGCTAGACCCTAGAGCCTTGACCCTGGTCACTTAAATCCAGACACTAGACCTGTAACTTTACACCCTTAAGCCCACAGCCTAAACCCTAGACACTATCCCCTAGACCCTCAGCACTTTACCTTAGATTCTAAACCCTAGACACTAGACACTGGACCCCAGACCCTTAACCATATATACTACACCTTAGACCCTAGAGCCTAGACCCTGGGCACTTAACTCCAGACCCTAGACCCGTGACTCTAGACCCTTACCCCACAGCCTAAACCCTAGACACTAGACCCTAGACACTGGACCCTCTACTCTTAACCCTGGATGTTATAGGTGAATCAGGAATTTAATTTGCTGATCAAATGTGAATGTATGTGGCTGGGTGTTAAGCTGCAATGTTTGTTAAATGTTTGTAGTTATGTTCTGTAATGGTTAATGTTGGAAGTTATGCCTTGTTATTTAATGCTAAATGCTGACGGCCATATCAGGTAGATAGAACTATAAGTTTTATAACATCTTGATTGACTGTGGAAGTCCCGGAGAACAACAACAACAACGCAGAGAATGGAATTTTCCAAGAGAGAGAGACAGACCCCCCCCCTCCCCCCAAACAGCGGGAAAAAGAACTGTATAAAAGGGACCCCCGTGCAGAGCCGCGTGCACGCCGTTGGCAGAGCACAGACTCTCCAGCCGCCCATCACTGTTTGCTCACTTACCTCAAATAAATTACTTAAATTCTAAATTCTTTCCCTGGCTGGTTATTACCAATTACAATTTGGTGCCATGACTCAGATACAGGCACTTTTGCCGGAGTTCCTGCCCCCGGGAGGGCCTCCCCGTCTTCGGACGGTCCCGGGGTCTGGAGCGGTCGAGCCAAATCCTGTATTCCGAACCGTGAGATAGCTGAGCAAAGAATTAAAAGATCAGATACTGCAGTTCCCCGTAATTTTTGTGCACGAAGATCCTAACGAAGACTCAGGGAAGAGTACATAGTGGTAAGCGAATTCTGTTCGGTCAGGGAATACGGATACCCGGAAGTGCGAGTGACTGAGATGTCCTATCAGGGGGAAGCGAGTGCGGAGCTTCTAGTAGTGCGGTTCTCATTGCCCGCGAGGGCGTGAGCCACGAACGAGGGGAAATGATTGGCGTGTGAGAGAAGGCACTTGTCGGAAGATGGGTCTGCGGAGGGGACAGGTAGAAAAATAGGGTGTCCCGGGAGTGGAGCGGGACAGAAGTCAAGTAGAACTGATAAGAAGATTAGTACTGATAAGTAGATACCCAATAAGAAGATCAGTTTCAAGGGAGGGGTGCCAGCTATCTCTCCAGATAGTCCTTTAGGGCTAATGATAAAACATTGGAAAGACGGGCCCTCTAGGAAAGGAAGGAGTAAAAAGAAAATGGTGCATTTTTGTATGGTAGTGTGGGGTGGAAGGCAGATTAGAAAAGATCATCTGTATTGGCCAGTATTTGGATTCTTTGAGGATTGGATATGCCAGGCTTTGAATATTTATGTTAACAGCAAGGAACCTCATAGCCTGGAGGAAAGTGAGTATGCAAGTTTGTGGATTCGATCAGATACTAGAACTTTTTTGTATACCCTGCGGGGGGGGGAGAGGGTACAAAGAAAAAGAATAAGAAATTGGAGGAATCACTACTAATGATATCACCTCCTTACCTTCCTCCCCCTCCCCCTCCTGTACCGATCCCCAGCGGTCCTGTCTACATCAACAGGGACCCAGTGCAGACAATAAATGGCTTTTACAATGGCCCAATTGGGACAATCAAAATCCAGCACATCGAACTAACATGGAAGATTGAAGAGGTATGATTATCCAGGGAATCTGGGAAAGGCAAAAGAATTCATAGGGAGGGACATCTGAAAAGGAGTTGTAGAAAACATTTGGAGGAATTGAAAATTGATTTAGTAAATGTTCCTGTACTAATTTTACCAGGCATCCAAGGGCCGTTTTGCCTTTTTGTGAATGCAGATAATGGTACAGCTTATGGGATATTAACACAAGAATGGGTAGGACAAAAGAACCTTTGGGGGAGGATTGAGGGTGTGTGCCCCTCATGGTATAGGAGCATCCTACAACAAAAGGCAAACAAATGGTTGACTGATAGCCGATTAACCTCACTGGAAGTCTGATCATAAAAATCCAACAAGGAGTGTTCTGCTTTGGTGCAGGTACACACTTAAACATCTTCATGAAATATGGTGCTCTACAAAGGTTCTGATGGATTTCAGTGATCATTTATTAGTGAATGCCTTTGATTGTACCATCTTTATTATACCAGGGTAGTGTTAAGAGTCCTTATTTACACAGTACTCTGTACTTGTGTGACTATTTTGCTGCTTTGGCATGGTGCAGGTTAACAGGAAGGCAAAGCATTGAACAAGTCTGCTGCAATGCTTGAGAGAACCAGTTTAAAAAAGCAGGATGAAAGGAGCTACAGGAAGCTTTCCAAGCACCTGTATGAGGTCTGGGGATGGTCTCTGAAAATAGTTTGTGACAGAACAATGTCTGCAAGCAGAAGAACATTAAAAATGTTTAGTGCTTCAGAAATAAAACACAAACAAGTATGTAAGAAAATAGGTAGTAGAACTATACAAAAATTAAATAGGCAGTATTTTCATTGGGGAAATGTTAAAGCAAAGCAGTAAAAGTTAATATGTTTGGGATTTTGAGCTTCTACTTTTAATTTCTTAAGGATGTTATAGATTGTGTCCCAATAATTGACAGGAACCAGTCCAATTAATCAAATTGGTTTATTAAGCAAGCGGCAGCAAGCAAAACAGCGCTGGGCGGCCGGGGAGTCTTTGCTCCGCCAACGGCGCGCACCCACTTCCCGAAAGTAGCTGATTATATACTCTTCTGGTTCCCGTATATGTGTCAATCCTGGTATACTTTGTATCTCAGCGACGTATTGCTAGAGGATCGGTCTTGTCCCACCTCATAATTGGTCGTGAGGCTGAAGGCTCCTCATCTTTATCAGTGTCCTATGGGTGAACCTTTACAGCTTATCGCACAGCTTAGCTCTTCCCTTTGAAGTGTTAAAGAACACCAGATGCCTGTGATTTAGGTATTGAGGTGTCAAAGCACACTAGATATCTTGTGATTTAAGTATGTGAAGGGTCAAAACTTTGTAATTTTTCACCAGCCTTTAAGAAAGCCTGATTTGATTAACAAACATAATTTTATTTATTACAATCCCCCCTTTTTCTTTTACCATTTTGTTCATCAAATCTTTGGAGTTCAGCGTAACTTAAAGCTAATGTTTCTTCCATTGCCGATTCCTTATCTAATGGCTCGTATTTAGCCCTGATAAGCATTAAATGGGCAGCTTCCAGCCTGCCCTTTACAATTTCAATTAATTTGTTCAATATACAAGGACCAAATGTTAATCCCAAAATTAATAGTATCATAGGTCCCGCGATCGTAGACAATAGGGTAGTCATCCATGGGGAATAATTGAACCAAGATTCATACCAATTTTGCTGTGCTTCTCTTTCTTTCTTTCTTTTTTCTAATCCTTCTCGTAGTTTTGTCATGGTGTCTCTAACTACTCCAGTGTGATCTGCATATATGCAGCATTCCTCATCTAGAGCAACACACAACCCCCCTTGCTGTGCAAACAATAAGTCCAGTCCTCGACGGTTTTGTAATGCTACTTCTGATAAGGATCTCAGGGAGGCTTCTAAAGCACTAATAGATTTCTCTACTTTTTCTAGGTCTTCATCTACAGCTGCTCTAAGGGAATTGAATTGTTTATTTTGTTGAATTAAGGAGGCTGTCCCTGTACCGACTCCAGCTACACCTAAAGTTACCAGCGTGGCTACTGTTAGGGCTGTAAAGGGTTCCCGTTTATTCAAATGGTGTTTTGGGACTGTTTGATATTCATAGGCAAATTCCTCTGGGTGATATATAATTTTAGGAACTATTAACACTTGGATACAATAATCCTGGTTTTCATTGAATAATTTCAGCGATAAGCAAGGAGTTACTCCAATGGAGGAGCAGACCCATTTGGTATTCTTTGCTGGTAATAACCAGTCAGCTGGTGGCTTCCTATTCAAGGGGATCATAGCTTTACACAAGTGCTTCTTATTGTGGGGCACATTCCCAATGCACCTCCCCTGCCCGCTTACTTGAGCCAATGTAATTCCCTGGCTCTGACTGGTTTCCTTTTTTCCACAGACATTGTGAGGGGTTTGACCCATTGATTCGTTTAGGGTTAGCAGTTACCCCAATTGCCTCATAAAAAGGTGGTTGAATATTATAGCACAGCCAGCAGTGCTCTGTCAAGTTTGGATAAGTAGCATTCAATACTTGATAACTGGCTTGCACCAATTTCCAAAGAGAATTGCCTCGGGTATTAATTGCTGCAGTTGTGCTATTTTTGGCATCTGTCTCATTAAACATTTCTGTGTCTGATGGGAGAGATATTTTCTCTGCTAATACTTCATCTGGTCCCACCAGATCAGGGTCACTGGTAATTATTTCCTTTTTTATATGTATAAGCCCTCCTCTGTCAGTTCCAGATTCCCAGTATCGTATTCCCCAAGTTTTTCCCAGTAACCATCCCTCATCCAGGGGTTGTTGTATTATTAATTCCAGGTGTGTACAAGTTTTCCCTTTAGGTTTAGGTGCTATACTTCCTCGAAGGACCGATTGAATAGGCACGGGCGTGCACCCCTGAGGACCCCAAGTAACCTTTAGGTATTTATCTGGCCCTGCTCCCGGGCTCCAATTGGAGGCAATCGTTTCACAACCCCAATAAGCACAATAATATTGGTTGGGAGCGTTGCAATATGCTCTTCCTGAATTAGAACTTGGACACAGATAATACCCCATAAGATTCTGACAGGGTTTCATGGGGGCTAACTCGCACAGCTGTGTTTTAAACACTGGTACTCCAGGAGTAATAACAGTTTGAATTATATGTTGGTCCTCCCATCTATTCAGTGTCCATTTAAATGGTTGGTGAGAGTATCCGTGTACACCTACAAGATTTAATAGAATCAGAATTAGAGTGTGTCGAGAAGGGTGGAAACCCGGCCGGTTGATAAGTTTAGTTTGAGCACTAACTCCAGTTACCCAGTCTTTTCCAGTGCTATCACTCCTCCCGGGGTGTTTCGTGCGATTCCCTTGGTTAACACTGAGGCAGTCCTCACAGTGTCTTGGTACAGTCCCACTCTCTGGGTACTGTTCTCCACAGCATTTTACTCCTCTGCCTCGCTCGTCGACTCGGTTGTTTCGAGCCACGAGGGGTATCATCTTCTCGGCAGCAGGGGTAGTCTTCAGGAGAAAAGTCGCTTATTTCTGTGCATTTCAGGTGAATCACACTGAACCCCTTTAAGTGTCTTGCGACAAAACACTTTAATCACTAGGGTGATAGCAATAGTACTTGGGTTTAATACCCTGTGCAAATATCTCCTGCGATTTACTGGATTGCTCCTGGATTTCACCATTAAATATTTCTATGTCTAGAGCCAATTTGGTGAGCTCACGCTCTCTGTCCCCACAAGGCTGGCAAACCCCTCGGGGGGGGGGTATCCCGTAACGGCAATGGGTCCCCCACCTTTCTCGACACCCTTTACAAATAAAACAAATAAAAAGGATAACAGTTACAGCTCGGAATGTCCCACTTGATTTTTATGTCCCCTGTATCAACGTAACCGTACCCCACCCATATGCTGTAGTCGCTCACTTGTACCACAGTTATCTGTGTGTCCATTTACAACCTCCTGAAGGCAATCTTCAGATCTCCGGGCGGGCTTGTCACTTCCCAAGAATAGTCTTTTAATGGTCCTTTTACGCGGCTCTCATGGGTCCAGCCTCTCTCTGCTGTCCGGATGGCTGTTTCTGTGGTGAGTAAAACGAGATAGGGCCCTTCCCAACGGGGGGTTAATGAGGACTCTTTCCATGATTTGATTAGCACTTTGTCTCCTGGCTTTATGTTATGCATGGCTACATCCAAGGGGGGTCTCTGTACTACTAAGCCCTTATTCCGCAGTTTTACTCTCCTAGCCATAAGTTGAATTATATAAGGTCTAATTTGTGAATTTTCAAGTTGGGGGTGGTCCTGCGGAATTTCTAAATCATATGGCATCCCATATAACATTTCAAAGGGGGAAATTCCTACATCAGTTCGGGGCTGTGTTCTTATATTCAGTAGTGCTAAGGGGAGACACTTTACCCATGACATCTTAGTTTCTAACATCAATTTTGTGAGCTGTTTCTTTATTTCCCCATTTACTCTTTCTACCTTTCCCGAGCTTTGTGGATGCCAGGGAGTATGATATTCCCATTTTGTCCCCAAAGAGGAGAGAGCTTCCCTTGCTATTTTTGAAACAAAATGGGAGCCCCTATCAGAGTCTATTACCTCAATGGATCCATACCTAGGGATTATATTTTCCAGCAAAGTCTTCACTACGGTTTGAGCGGTGGCTCTAGCTGTCGGGAATGCTTCCACAAAATGGGTTAAGTGGTCTATGATTACTAATAAATATTTATATCGTCCCACCTTTGGAAGTTCAGTGAAGTCTAGCTGGATTTTAGCAAATGGTCTGTGAGCCAGTTCTCTCCCCCCCAGGGCTTTTTCCCGTAACTGATGTTTATTGACCCTTTTGCATGTCATACATTCGCTAACTATTCCTTTTGCTATATTGTATACACCAATGCACATATACTTTGTGGCAAACTGATCCACTAGCGCCTGAGTTCCCCAATGGGTGTCCTCATGAAATTTTTGCATAATTTTCAAAGCCAAAGGTTTTGGGAGAACTTCCCGGCCATCTGGGAGTTTCCACTTTCCTTTTTCTGTCTCCCTGATTCCCATCTGAGTCAGCTTATCTTTTTCCTGTACTGTAAAATTCAGGATTGAGTAAATTTTTCCGTGTAGATGGCAATGGCTATACTTGGGGTTGTCACATTCATCATAAATTAGACATCTGCAGGGGACTGCATCGATTCCAAAATCCTTCCAACACTCATAACATGGGAATTCGTCTGATTCCTTTCCACAATTTATACAGTCCTCCCGACTTCTTTTAGTCTGGATCACCATTAATGCCGCTCTTTTTGCTTCTTGATCAGCAAGATTGTTTCCTCTGACTAATGGGCTTAATCCTTTTTGGTGTCCTTTTAAATGTACTACGGCTATTCCCGCTGGTCCTCGTAATGCTTGTAAGACCTGGATTATTAATTCCTGGTGTATTAATCCTTTTCCTTGAGAATTTATTAAACCCCTTTCTTCCCAAATTTTTCCAAAAGTATGCACTACGCCAAAGGCATATTTTGAATCAGTATATATGGTTCCAATTTTACCTTTTAAAAATTGCAAGGCTCTTAATACAGCATATAGTTCACAAGCCTGTGCAGACCAACTAGGACTCAGAGGTCCTGATTCTATTACACTAAATGTTTTTCCATCAATGATTGCAAATCCTGATTTTCTCTTTCCTTCAACTACCCGGGATGATCCATCTACAAATAGCTTTTCTCCTTCTCCAAGTTCTTCCTCATCTAAATCTGGTCTGATTTTCGTTTGCTCTTCAATGTTGTAAAGGCAATCATGATTTATTTTGTCACTCGGCTCCCCATACAAAAACTGTGCTGGATTCTGCACGCTTGTTACCTCGAGTTCCAGTTTGGGAGAGGAGATTAGAATGCCCTCATATTTTAGGAGCCGAGCGTCTGTTATCCATTTGTCAGCTTTTTGTTGTAAAATTCCCCTGATGTTGTGAGGTGATAAAACCCTCAATTCTCCTCCAAAGGTAATTTTATGGGCTTCTTCTACTAAAAGGGCTGCGGCTACTATCGCTTGAAGGCAGGTGGGCCAACCCCTACTTACGGGGTCCAGGAGTTTAGATAGGTATCCCACAGGTTTCTTGCTTCCTGCCCATTCCTGTGCTAATACCCCAAATGCGGTCCCTTCATCAACATTGACAAATAGATAAAATGGTTTCTTTACATCTGGCAGGCTCAAAACTGGGGTATTTACTAAATCAGTTTTTAGTGTTTCTAATTGTTTATCATCATCCTCCGACCATTTCAATAACCCATCCTTAGTTAATTTGGTATAGAGGAACTTCACCTTTTTGCTATAGTTCTCAATCCATTGCCTGCAATAGCCAAAGAGACCTAATAATTGCCTAACCTGTCTTTTGGTTCTAGGAGTCGGTAATGACAATATGCCATTCACCCTCTCGGGGTCTAATTTCTTAGTTCCCTTGCTTAATCTGTGTCCCAAATATTTTACTTCTTTTTCAACAAATTGTAGTTTTGATTTTGATACCTTCAATCCTTGTAAACTCAAAAAATTTAGTAACTTAATACTTTCCTGCCTCACTTTTTCTTCGCTATTACTAGCTAGGAGCAAATCATCCACATACTGGACCAGCGTAACTCCTTCACTTAACTCATACCCCTTCAGGATTTGTTCTAAGGCTTGTCCGAACAAGTTCGGAGACTCGGTAAACCCTTGAGGCAATACCGTCCACCGTAATTGTTGTTTCCGATGGTTATCTGGGTCTTCCCATTCAAAAGCAAAGTAATCTCGGCAATCTTCTTTGAGAGGGCATGCCCAGAAGGCATCCTTCAGATCTACTACACTATACCATTGATTATCGGGCCCTATTTGACTAAGGAGGGTGTGTGGATTCGCCACCACAGGGAATCTAGCTATTGTTCTCCGGTTAATTTCTCGTAAGTCATGTACTAACCTGTAATTTCCATCCGGTTTTTTTACAGGCAGGATGGGAGTATTAAAAGGAGACATACAGGGCTCTAGTAACCCCTTTTCAAGTAATCTTTGGATCTCAGGTTTCAAACCTAGCCTCCCCTCTCTAGGAAGGGGGTATTGTTTTATCCTGACTGGTATTTCTGGGTTCCTTATTGTTACTGAAAAGGGTTCAATATCTAACTTACCTACTGTTTCCGGAGTATACCAGACTTCAGGATTTATTTTCTCTTCATCTATTACTCGTAAGGGACACAGTTTAATTTTTAGTGTTTCATTTTTAGCTTCCAAACCAATTCCTAATTCGATCATCAAATCTCGCCCCAATAAATTATAGTCTGCTTCCGGCATGAGCAGCAGGGACCCAATCCCTACCTTAGAATGGGTTTCAAAAAACACATCTTTTATTACAGGTACTTCAAAAGGTTCTCCTTTTGCTCCAATGACCTGTATAGTCGCCGAGGATATTTTACATCCTTGGGGCAATTTTTGAACGGTAGATCTTTCTGCTCCCGAGTCCACTAGGAACTCAATTTCTTGTTGCTGGGGACCCACTTTTAATTTTATCAAGGGCTCTATCTTTTCTCGGGTTCCCAGCAAATAGAGCCCCTGACACCCCTAATCTTCTTTAAACATTTTCTCATCCATCTTTCTCTTTCTGCAGTCCTTTTTAACATGCCCTTTTCCTCCACAATAAAAACAAATCACAGTTCCCCGTTCTCTACCTCTTAAAGGTTCTCGAGTCTCCTGCCTTGTATGGTGAGCTTCAAACCCTTTTCCAGGGGTTGACATCCTTTGCCCTTCTCTGACTGCAGCTACCAACATTCTGGCTTGTTTCTTATGTATTTCCTCCTCCCTGCGGACATACACTTTCTGGGCTTCCCTTAACAATTCATCCAAACCCCGATCCTGCCAATCCTCCATTTTCTCCAGCTTCTTTCTGATGTCCGTCCATGATTTAGCTACAAATTGGGTTTTTAACAAGGCTTGTCCTACCGGTGTACTAGGGTCCAGCCCTGAATACAATTGGAGGTTCTTTCTCAATCTCTCTAACCATTCTGTAGGGGTCTCATCTTTCCTTTGATGTTCACTAAAGGCTTTGTTTATATTCTGTCCCCTAGGGACAGATTCCCTTATCCCCTGGACAATTATTGTCCTCAGATCTTGCATATGGCCTCTGTCTATTTCGTTTTGGTTATTCCAATTAGGTCTCTGAAGAGGCCATTTAATATCTGCCGCCGGACCCTGTTGGTGTTGTTGGTCCCAGATCCTCATCCCAGCTCTCCTGATCATTTCCCTTTCTTCTGCAGTGAACAAAATGCCCAATATGGCCTGCAGTTCTTCCCAGGTATAAATGTTGGGTCCTAAGAACTGATCTACCCGTTCTGAAACTCCTAGGGGATCCTCTAACAAGTTTCCCATTTCTTTCTTAAACTCTCTAACGTCCCCGGAGTGCAGAGGAACAGAAACATATCCCATGCCAGGTTGCGCTCCCCCCATAGCAACTTCTCTCAGCGGATATAAGTTACTTTTATCCTCCCTCATCCTAGTTTGACTTCGAGTTACTCGTCTAGTTTCAGGAGAACCAGAGGGAGAATCTGTATTGATAAAGTCTGGCGCTGTTGGGGGAGGTGAAGGCTGTGGCGGTGGTGCTGATGGTACATAAGAGGGGGGTGAGGTAGGGATTTCATCCTCGTTCCGGGTCTTTTTCCTACCCCCCTGTTTCTTCTCTCTCAAGGGATAAAGATTTACTCTAGTCTCTGACTTTATCCATAAGTGTGCATATTCACCCTCCTCCAGGCTAAAGGGTTCCTTGGAATAAACATAAATATGTAAAGCCTGGCATATCCAATATTCAAAGGACCCAAAAACGGGCCAATACAGGTGGTCACCTCTAATTTGTTTCCCACCCCAAACTTCCATGCAATAATGTATCATTTTTGCTTTATCTTTACCCTGCCTAGAAGGGTAATCATTCCAATATTTAATCATTATTCCTAACGGACTGTCTGGCGGTATCTGGGGTAACCTAACCTTAGGCACCGACCCACCCATGGGATCAGAAGGCTTGCTTTTCTTCTGTCCCATCTTCCGGAGTGCCTTCACACACACACACACACACAATCGCTTCCCCCTGTTTGTGGCCCAGTCCCTCGCGGGAGATGGGAACCGCACTACTGAGGGGTCCGCACTTGCTTCGTCCTCAAGGGGACGTCTCACACAGGCACACTCCGGGATACCCAACCCCAACCGAACGGATAACCGGCCTATACTTACTCACTCCTGAGTCTTCGTTCGGGTCTTCGTGCACAAAGTTTACGGGGTTACCGGTTTTTATTTGTTTGCTGTCGAATTTCGAGTTCGTCGGTAGAGGTTTTGGGTGTAAAAAACCCTCAACAGGGGCCGCTTACTCAGCGGGGCGCCTCCCCCGTGAGGTTTACAGCCAAATTGTCTCTATCCGAGTCACGGCACCAAATTTGTTATAGATTGTGTCCCAATAATTGACAGGAACCAGTCCAATTAATCAAATTGGTTTATTAAGCAAGCGGCAGCAAGCAAAACAGCGCTGGGCGGCCGGGGAGTCTTTGCTCCGCCAACGGCGCGCACCCACTTCCCGAAAGTAGCTGATTATATACTCTTCTGGTTCCCGTATATGTGTCAATCCTGGTATACTTTGTATCTCAGCGACGTATTGCTAGAGGATCGGTCTTGTCCCACCTCCTGATGGTCGTGAGGCTGAAGGCTCCTCATCTTTATCAGTGTCCTATGGGTGAACCTTTACAGCTTATCGCACAGCTTAGCTCTTCCCTTTGAAGTGTTAAAGAACACCAGATGCCTGTGATTTAGGTATTGAGGTGTCAAAGCACACTAGATATCTTGTGATTTAAGTATGTGAAGGGTCAAAACTTTGTAATTTTTCACCAGCCTTTAAGAAAGCCTGATTTGATTAACAAACATAATTTTATTTATTACAAGGAATATAATTTCAATTTCAAATTTTGAAGAAAACAATCTGGTGTTTTCATTTCCAAAGGAGCACTATATGGTGCTATAGTCAGTTGTAATTTGAAGCTGCTTGCTTCACAGTATCTAAGCAGCTGCCTCACTCACACTTTGTCTCAAGAGAAGACAAAGCATGGCCTGAGGCTGTGATCTGACCTATTATTTTGCACCTCTTGCTACATAACATTGTGAAATACTAAATTTGTAAATTTAAAACGTTTTAGGGTGCAGCTGGACTTACTTTCAATTCAATTCATTGGTCTTTGACTTCCTGAAATTGTGCATTTTTCTGTGTAATATGATTGAGTCCTTTATGCATTAACTTTAGTATACATGGAAGAATTATGTGATTTCCCTATTATTTATTCCATTTAAGAACATTTGACTTTATCAAAGGTGTCTGTTCTATGCTTAAGTTGCAGCCAAAAAAAAAAGCCTCAAACATTTCACATTAAAACTGAAATGGGATGCTAGAATATTATTCCAAATTACATAAAAGCAGAGCACTTGAGAGCCCAGAATGTCATTTACAGAAGTATCATTATAGCAACACGACCAGAGACAATGCCTTTGAATTAAGAGTCTCCAGTTGGCATGTTGAGTTGGATTCTGAAGAGCTGTCTTTTAATGTCTATCTGTTAAGTTTCAGCCATTGTCTTTTTGATTAAATCTTTCCAAAGGTTTCTTTGTTTTAAGTTAATTTCTGTTTTTATCTGTTTCCCAATGGGTGCACAGTATTATTTCTCTACAATGTAGAGACTTGCTGTAAAACCACACTGTGGCTTTAGCAGTTTCTGCTTAAAGCCTCAAACGCTCTCTGATAAATCGATTTAATGCTGAGTTTCTTGAAAGGCTTCTGGAGTCCGAAGCCTTGCACCACATTTAGTTTATGAATCACCATTAATGGAAAGTAGCAACATTGAAGACATCTGTGTTTCAATCTCCTCTTTAATGGACTATGTCACTTTTGTCAGTAGCACTCTGAACCAATAAAGAACAACAGAGACATTTCATTGAACATTTCAGCCAGCTGGATTATGCCTTAATTTGAGCCATTGTATAAGTATGTATATTAAATTAAGAAAACAATCTTGTGTTTAACTAATGAACTTAACAAATAGCAAGAAAAGAGACTGACTCAAAGTTCTGTGATTGTTGGCCTTGATTTTCTTTCAGTCATAATGTCATTTGGAATAACTTTTTGTTATTAAAAGCCAGGGAGCTTTCTGATAATGAAGCATTAAGTTTTATCATCTACTTGAAAGTGTGTTTTAACATTTGTTCTCCTATGTTGTGGGCTAGGAAACAGTTTCTTTATATAGCTTTAAGGACTGTTTGTCGTTGTGGGGATAAAAGCTGTACATTTTGGGTAAAAATTTTATGTGGGAATTGTAAAGGGTTCCTATGGGTAAAATGGGGTAGTTTTGCAACGCTAATACCTTTGCCAACAGTGTGATCAAAAATTTAGAAATGACACAATATTTCAGTCTTGGCAACGAATATTAGACAAACAGTGGACAAAATCCAATGGTCAGCCTGATGAGAACCATGGGGGACAGGGGTAATATGTGTTAGCAAATAGAGACCATTTTGAGTTGGCTCCCTTGAGGTATTTTCTAATCACTCTAGTTCATCGTATTAAAGGAGTAAAATCTACCAGAATTATTAAGCAGTGTTGTGGAGGGCAGGTAATGTTTGCAAACTTTCTAGACATTACTGAGGAGGAGTGGAACGGGGAAATTGGGAGAGGCCTGGAGTATCAGGAATTGCAATAAATTTAAGGGAACCTCTTAAATGCCACCATAAGGAGCCGAGCAGGGAAAGAAATCATAACAACAAGGCGCCAGGAACTCCTGAAGAATACCACTGCTGCAGAGAAGAAAGTATACCTCATTGCTCCATGCAAAGGAGTAGACGAAGGAGGCAGAGGGGTAAAAGTGTGGAGGGTAATAATGCTGGGCCTGATGAGAAGAGCTGTGTTCGCTCCCATGGTGATGAGAGGTGGAACGAAATTTGAATGTGAAACAGGAGTTTGACTTATTTTCGTTTGGATGATTGGCATACAGGGAAATAATCCTCATCAACGTTATGAATGGATCCTTGCGAGACGGAAGGATTCTCATATAATTAGACGAAATATTGCAGCAAGCCCTCCCAGCTTCGTTGCCTCACTCTGTGACTTAGTACCCATACAACTATGTTTGCACCAGATCCCCTATTATCTATGTCCAGGAAAAGGGTATTGCAATAGTCCCAATCAATATTATTGTTTATATTGGGAATGTCTTACCATTGCTTCCTCCTGGAGTCCTCCACACAGGGATAAGTTTTTAAGGACTAATTGGACACAAAAGGATTGTACCAAGCCCCGATCTGAAACCAAATAGAAACTATACAGCTGAAAGTGTTGTGACAGTAACATTACAAACTAACTGAAGTAAAGAATGTGTTTTTTTGGAGCTGCCAAGGAAGCTGTTTTAAGATTTGATAAGCAAATTAAGAGTATAAAAAGAAAAGGGGGGAATTTGTTATAGGTGAATCAGGAATTTAATTTGCTGATCAAACGTGAATGTATGTGGCTGGGTGTTAAGCTGCAATGTTTGTTAAATGTTTGTAGTTATGTTCTGTTATGTAATGGTTAATGTTGGAAGTTATACCTTGTTATTTAATGCTAAATGCTGACGGCCATATCAGGTAGATAGAACTATAACATATATAACATCTTGATTGACTGTGCAAGTCCCAGAGAACAACAACAACAACGCAGAGAATGGAATTTACCGAGAGAGAGACAGACCCCCCTCTCCCCCCCCCCCTCAACGGTGGGAAAAGGGGTGGAATTTTCCGAGGGAGGGGAGGACCTCCCAAAAACAGCGGGACAGGGATAGAATTTTCTGAGAGTGGTGAACACCCCGAACGGCGGGAAAAGAACTGTATAAAAGGGACCCCCGCGCAGAGCCGCGTGCGTGCCGTTGGCAGAGCACAGACTCTCCAGCCGCCCAGCACTGGAACTCGGCCGCCCAGCGCTCTTTGCTCACTTACCTCAAACAAATTGATTAATTTCTAAATTATTTTTCTGGCTGGTTATTGCCGATTACATTCACTAACATCTGATCATTTGCATATCAGGGAAGGAAAACCCTCGTGGTCCACATGGCAGGTGGAACACATTGGTCCCTTCCGAAACTCAGGAAACAAACAATACATCATTGTGATTGTGGAGGTAGTATCAGGCTTAACCTGTGCTGAAGCTGTTTCTAAAGCAAATGGGGAGAACACAATTCATTTTCTGGAAAAAGGATTTGGGGTTCTTCCTAAACCCACAAATATTCAACCTGACAACAAAACTCATTTTACCTCACACCTGGTACAACAATGGGCTAAAAGGGAAGGCATCAAATGGACATTTCATGTCCCATACAACCCACAAGCTAACAGGATAGTAGAATGTATTAATGGTTTAATTAAAAGTCTCATTCATCCACAGGGTTCCAGATGGGATGAGAGGTTAAGATATGCAGTCTCTACTATAAACAATAGGTAGGGGGTGAACGGGTGCCCTCACCTAAATACCCTTTTTCCCTAAATCACCTACTCAAGATAATTGCCAGCACAGAAGACTTTACAACAAATCCAAGACTCCCCTCCACCCTGGACAGACTGTTTTGGCAAACTTGCCAAATATTGGTAACGTCAAGCTCACCTTACAGACACTGGTGAATTCAAATACGTGGGTTGCATCTCTTTTAAATGACAACATAAAATCAGTAATTTCTGTATACCTGTGTCTAGTGATGTTAGTTAATACATTGCAAATTATAACAGCCTAAAGAGCTGTTACATCCCGGTGACAGGACCAGGCCTGATCAACCTGCTACTGGACTCTGGAGGAGTTACTTTGTGACCGCTGTGGGACTGGTCACCCCATGGCCTAAACAAGGTGCTCTGTAACATTGTCTCCTTCTAAACTCTCCTTTGAGATGTTGTTTGCAAATATTGTACTGGATGGGACTACTTAAAAATACTGCTACAGAACTCACTTAAGCGACAAGAACTTGGTTCACACATATATACTATGGACAGTAAGGACATTATATGGGTTACATTCACAGCTTACACAACAGATGATTTGTTATACATTTACTGCTGATTTGTTAATTCCATCTGATAGTATAAAGGTATCAAATGTGTTACTTGCTCCATTACAACAGCTCATGTTTCAAAAAGCTTGGCAAAGGTTATGTGATGCAGACAAGTTAAGCCACGTCAGCAAAACGACCCATTGTGTGGGGTACAATCACAAATGTTAATGGGAACGGGTCAGTTTGCTACTACCCAAATGCAATCACAATTGACAGTAGAGGTCCTATGGCTGTCACAACTAGCATTACAAGCCATTCTTTCTATACATGAGCCAGGGAAAGGCTTATGGATTTACTCACATTAGACAAGGACCAAATGACAGCTATGCACATTTTGTAGACAAATTGTACTCAGCAATTGATAGCCACCCTGCTCTTGATGTCACCATTAAACAACAAATGTTTAAAATGTTAGCCTTTGATAATGCCAGTGAAAAAACCAAGCAGGCACTAGGTACAATGCCAAAGGATGCAGAAGTTGCAGACATGATTGATCTAGCAGAAAGGACCACACACTTAAGTAAGACACCATATGTGGCTGCTGCTGTAAAAGGAGCCATTACCCCCTTTATTAAATCATATAGACGGGAAAATAACAGATTCCCTGCAAACTTTGGAGCTCTGAGCTGTAATATGGGCATTACAACACTGAAACAGCCAGCCCATAAACATAGTTTCTGACTATGTTGTAGGCATTGTATCACAAATTGAAAGAGCCATGCTTTGTGAAGTGTCTAATAAGCAGCTCGCATCCTTATTGCAGAGGTTGTTGTTAACCCTCAATAACAGACAGCAGACATACTTTATTAGGCATATTCATAGCCATTTAATGGACAAAGGGCTAGCTATTGGGAATAATAAGGCTGATCAATTAGTAGCCCCTGCATGGACTGGGCCTTCTGTAAATATTTTTGAACAGGCAAAAAATTCTTACGCATTTTTTCATCAATCAGCAAAAATGCTGGTGCGACAATTTCATTTGTCCTTAGCAGATGCTCAAGGAATAGTAAAATCCCGTCCAGCTTGTCAGAAAATAGGATTTGGTATTGGACTTGGGGTCAGTCCAAAAGGATTGAGACCTTTATAGATACAGCAAATGGATGTGAAACGCCTCAGAGTTTGGTCGACTAAAATATGTCCATGTTGTTATTGACACATTTTCTATGGTTGCATGGGCAACAGCCCAAAGTGGAGAAACGGCAAAGCATGTTGAGAAACATCTATGTGCCAGCTTTGCTGCATTGGGAGTTCCTATAACCATCAAAACAGGTAACGGTTCTGCTCATGTCTTGTTGCAGAATGGCTTGAGCAGCAGGGCCATGGGCCCCTGCTATCTCCTCAAGAGGCCTTGAGAGTGTAGCACAAACAGCAGCTGTACAAGCAATCTCTTTTTTTTAGCCTAACACAAGTATAAACAATCTCTGTTAGCTTAAACTAACTCAAGGACAAGGTAGAGAAGTAGAATGATAGAAAACAAGGAAGAACCCTGGAATTCAGATGTGTGTTACTATCCAGTAAAATCACTGCAAGTAGTTGCCGTCCAGAAAGGATGGACGACAAGCCATCCTGTGCCCCTGGCAGTCACCGCCTTAAAGTGGGGCTCATGGACGCTCATTGGCTCTGGACAGTGACACTGACTGGACAGGTGGGTCAGGGGGTATAAAAGGTGGCGAGTGCAGCAGGTGGGCCCTTCCCTCCTCCCTGAGGCCCGTTCGGACGCTTTCTGCGTGGGACACCCCCCTGCTGTGGACACTGGTGCTGGGACCCTGCCTGCCTGCCTGCCCTGGGTCCAGCCTGAGCCTCAGCGCCGAGCGTGCCGGGGTCCCGAGCCCTGGGGTCGGGGCTGGAGCCCCCTCCCCGTGTTGCTGCCGCTGGAGGGGAAACCAGCGGCCGCTGCACCCGCTGCCGAGAGGCTGCCCCTCCGACACCACGGACCTGCCGTCCTGCCTTCCGGCCACCGACCGACACTGGACAAGCCGCCGGAGGGTAACATCACTTCACACACACACACACACACACACACACACATATTTCTTTCCTCATACTTGCACACACAGCGGGACCTCTTAAGGAGGACCGGAGTCGGGTTTCCTTCCCTCCTCCCTCCTCCCTTTGGTCCTTAATCCTCTCCCTTAAAAGCAGGTTTGCATTGCCTCCCTAAAGGACACTTTCTCACCACATACATATTGATATCCCTGGTAGCCATTCACACCTGCATTGTCCCTAAACATCATCCCTCGGTTTGTGTTAACCCTTAATAAACCTATTAGTTTGTGGAGTAAATCTCGGCTTTAGAGGCAATTTCTGAGCATGGTGGGGTGGGGGTGCTTTCTAGCTACCACCCGGAAATACGGTCCCGCGGCGGCCGTTGCTCCGTGAGAGGCAGTGCCGCGTGTGACCCTCGGGCTCATTCAAAAACCCCTCCACATTGAGAGGGGGAGTCGCAAAAGTATCCTGACAGCCGGTAGCCCCCCGGTACCGGCTTGCGACACTATGCTGTATTGTGATTGTAATCAAGATAGCTTACCATTGTATTATGAAAAATGTAACAAGATTGTCTGATAAGATATTGCTTGTACAAAAAGAAAAAGGGGAAATTGTTGCAGAATGGCTTGAGCAGCAGGGCCATGGGCCCCTGCTATCTCCTCAAGAGGCCTTGAGAGTGTAGCACAAACAGCAGCTGTACAAGCAATCTCTTTTTTTTAGCCTAACACAAGTATAAACAATCTCTGTTAGCTTAAACTAACTCAAGGACAAGGTAGAGAAGTAGAATGATAGAAAACAAGGAAGAACCCTGGAATTCAGATGTGTGTTACTATCCAGTAAAATCACTGCAAGTAGTTGCCGTCCAGTGAAATCACTACAAGTAGTTACTATCCAATGAATTCACTACATGTAGGTTTGGAAAAGGGTATAAAAGTAACACTGTGTATTCAATAAATCGAAGCTTGCTTTATCAATCACATTGATTCTGGACTGCTTGCTTCCCTCGCCGCCGGCAATGTCTCGCAGGTTTCAACAGTTTTGCCTTACTTGGGGTATCCGGCATGTTACGGGCATCCCACATTCACCGACAGGTCAAGCAATGGTTGAGTGGGCTCACCAAACACTGAAAAATTTGCTTATTAAACAAAAAGGGGGAGAGCCTAGTACTCCAGCTGAAAGGTTAGCTAAGGCAGTATATGTGTTAAACTATTTACATCTTACAGAAGAGAGACGAGGTCTGCCTATGATAATTCATAGCGCTGCCTTAAAAACTGAAATAACTTAACAACAAAAGGTTTTGGTACAGTATAAAAATTTGAATACAGGGCTTTGGGAAGGTCCCACCGAAGTCAAACTAACTGGTAGTGGGTATATGTGCTTACTTACAGGAGAGGGCTCAGCATCAGAGTAATATTGCAGGGAGCCTCTTATGCTTTTCACACCATTAACTCCCAGCACAAAATGATATTAAATCATATCCATCACCACAGGCAAAAGCAGGGGTTGCAACACAAAACATTGAAAAGTATTAGTGTAGTAAATTTGTAGAAGGTTAAAGAGTACTTCACTGTTAATTTGTTTTGCTTCAGCTTGCAGCTGCAAAAGCTTTGATAGAACTGAATAAATTGGCATGCTTTGTAGCAAAAAGGGCCACTGAGATTCCTGAAATATTGAGTGCCTTAGTAACGAATACGAACAGTATTAACCATGCTGTTTTACAGAATCACGCTGCTATTGGTTTTATTGTTAGCACAGAGCCTTAGTTGTGAAGACTTTAACAGAGTGTTGAAACAAAAATTCGGAGCTTCCAAACCCCCTTGCTTTCTAACACTCCTCACCACAGTGGGAGGCTAGGTGCGGCTGGGTAAGGATTCCGAGATCAAGACCCAATAACAACAAACAAGCTGTTATTGAGCAGGCATTCTTTATTGCAGCGCTGGGAAGCACTGGGGAATTATCCACCATGAGTGCTCCAACGAGTCAGTGAAACACCCCTACTAATATACACCAAAAACATGCATATTCAGTTCCATGTCAATGAGTTCCCAGAATTCTTCTACATAGTCATTTTATTTCCTGGAATTGGCTATCTTTGTAATTATGCATGCTCGAGGGTCTCCTGTGGGGTTCTTTGTTGATTCTAGTCCTTTGTCGTCTTTGTCCTGTCTCCGTCCTGGTCCTGTCTCCAGTCTCCCGCTGTTAGATTGCCCAGGTGGGTCAGAATCCACATCAGTGTGTCTGTAGGCACCCAGGGTCTTAGAAGACTTGATGTTATCACAACCTACAGGATGCTTGGCATAGTTGACTGAGAGTTTCACAAAGCACCTTGTTTTAAAAGCAACCCTTAGTATAGAAATTTATTATTTTAGTAAACTTTTATTAGGCTATTATTGAAATTACTAACAAATTTTCTATGATGTATCAGTGTGTTGTGTGAACTTATCTAATCATTTAACTTTTATTCATAAGTAGTTGCAGGCTTTGCAAGGGAACACGAAGAAGATTACCATTGTGCATTCTCTGCTGTCTCCATACTTGGACTGGCTATAGTCACTGGGGACAACTGGGTGGTTATTTGAGTTAGTAAAGGGTGGAATGGTAATACTGATTGTTACTGCTGTTTGTATTATGTATCCTGTGATTAGTATCTGGAATGATTAACAAGGCCATGAGTTAGGCCTGGATTGCTCAAAAGAAAAAAAGGGGATTTGTAGAGGGCCTTTTTAGCGAGCAGTGGAATGTGAGCAATCCAGCCTTTACTGTAAACACCCGGGCCGCATCTAGGCTGTTGCCATGGATACCGACTGAAGAAGCGAGCAGCGAAGTAAACAACTTCCAGGTGTACCAAAGAAGGAAGTGAGGCAGAGAGTTATGACTGCGCATGTGCATGCTAGGAACCCATCGCTGCTTAGGTCGTGGCAGGCCTTATGAGAATTGACCAATGACAAGAGTGGTTTCGGTCTCGTGTACACAGCAAGGGGCTACATAAGAAAGTTTGACACGTAGAATAAATTGTCAGTCAGCCATTAAATCAAATTGATTCCAGTATGTCTGTCCGTGAATCCTCCCACACAGCACCATCTTGTCATCTTCCTCCCCGGAGCAGGACAAGGAGCTGCTGAAGAATATCTGTACAAGAATATCTACAGAATAACTGTAAATTAATTAAATACTCCCTTTAAAGTAAAAGAGAAATTTTAATAGCTGCATTTTGAAATCTTCCTCCTTAACTACACTAGAAAGCAGCTCCAATCAGGTATAAAGGTCTTGAAGACTTGAAGGACAGTACAAAGGTTTAAACAGCTAGTCAGGGCATTTGAGACTTATTGCATGAACCTCAGACACTGAAAGAAATCTCTCCAGAAGTCAAAGTAAGAAAAAAAAACCCCCGAAGTACCTTCGAGCATTAATGGGCCCCATTGAGCATGAAAAACCTTCCCATGGCCTCATTAGAGCAGATCCTTGGAGGCCAAGACTGCATGCGCAGTGCCTTCTGGTGGTCGTGGGCTGGGGTCTTCAGGATGAAGATTCCAAGTCTTCCTCGCAATGAACTTTTAACTTAAGGCACTTTGACTGAGATGGTCTGGTTCCAGCTAGGTTATGCTTAGCCAAGGGGAACTTTTACACCATGGATAAGAGACTCCTACTTCCGTTATCTAAGGCATGCAGTACATTCTGACCTTCTGTTATCTGCTAAAAGTATTAATGCTTATTTCTCCAACTCATACCTGAAGATTTATTACTGTACTTTTGAAAAGCCCTTGATGCAAGCTTAACAAAACATAAAGAAATCCCACCACACTGTTCACTAACACTCACTGAAGGAAAAGAGCTATACCAACAGACAGCTTCGAAAAAATAAATGAGTGGAGAGAGCCCTACATAAGATACTCCATAGCTATGTTTGCACTGAAAATGGTGGTTAAGTGCTATAAATATACAAAGGCTTTAAAAATAAAAAGAACTGATTAGTAACACCATTGTAAATCATCAGTCATGATTTAGTTTCAATCACTACAGCTTTCAATAGTAAGTTTACTCCTGTCCTCTGCACCATGACAAAAGCAAAGAAATCTTTGCAGTTATTCAAACTATTAATACTTTGGTAATAACAAAACGAACAGCATTGACTGTTTAGTGCAATCCCAACATCCAGCCACAATTCTGCCAGTGCCCCCAAATCATTATTTACAAGCACTTCATGTTATTCAAGCCCTGGTCCTGTGGCACAGGCCCTGATGGAGCAGGACAGTGGCAACGCAGCGTGCCATAGGACAAAACCACCACTAAGCTTACCCTAGAATAGCAACAACCCTGTCTGCAGAGGTGCAAAACTGAGCCTCTTGCAAAACTACGTCCTACAGTTACTGAAGAGCATCATCTTCAAGCCATTATTTCAAATCTTTGCTTTAAAAAAACACTTCCATCATGAGCCAATGGATACATTCAGAGATCAACATGTCTTCTGTTGAACTTTTTATGTCTTAAGGAAGCTGCCACAGCATTAACTGCCCTGGATTTATTGAAATACTGTCCTGTTCACTGCCTGCAATGCCTCCAATATGGTACCTCTCCAGCCCTTCCAGGACAAATGTTATTTCTTAGGGAGCAGATGGAGAGTGAAGCTGCATTTTACATTCCAAATGATGAGGTTTAAGAACTGATCCTTCTGAATGCCAGCTGCAAAGCTGCAAAATGCTGGTGGATGTGTTTTGGTCGAATTTCCCTTCCTGTTTATTTCTGTCCCCTCAACCTCTCCTAACCCAGAATATTAAAGTAAAAACACCTTTACAAAGGATGGTGCAATGTAAGTAGGCATATGTGAAAGTAGAGTGCAATAAAATGCAGGGAGGAGACACACATAAAAAAAATAAAAAAAAAATAGCTTGGCATGTTTGGATACCCTGAGCAAATGCAGAAGCCTGTTTCTATAAACACATGTAAAACAATAAGCTCTTAAAAAACAGTTATGCCAAGATTAAATATATCAATACCACAGGCACTGCCCACAACTCAGTCTTTAATGATGATGCAAGTTAAAAAACCAAACCAACAAACCAACCACAGACCCCTTTTCCCCAGTGCCCTCCCCTTCCAAAAAGTTTCAAATTGGTGGTGTTTCCTGCAGGGTCGATCTTGCCAGCATGTCCATCAGTGAAAACACCCTGTAACAGAGAGAAGCTCCTGCTGTGAGGAAAGTGAACATGCAGATATTCACTAGAAATGGCTTCCAAGTTGTCACCACGTTCTCATCACTCACTTCTGAGTTTTCTGACTTTATCGACTCTTCTTTGTGGAGCAAGACATGCAGACCCTCACCAACAGTTCTCTAAATTTCAGTGTCTTGACTAGTGCTTAAGGACAAGGAAAAAATATTCAGTACTAGATTCCCCGTTGAGGAGGGAAGCCACTCAGACTCCACAGAAGCATGGTCTTACCCACTGAACATCAAAGACAAAGCTGGAAACATTGCTATCAGGAGCTCCAGCAGATGGCAAACCAAAGTCTATCACCCTTTATTACAGGTTTAGAACAGTGATTATCAACAAAAGCCATGCTAGGGAGTGTTTTGTGCCCTTTAAAGAATAAGCTTAGTTTTAAACACCATCTACTCCCATTGCTTATCACAAATCTGCTACCCTGACCGCTACAATAGTGAACTAGCATAAATCCAACCACCTAAATCCAGACCAGGAGAACATTAAGGCTCTAAAATCAAGCACCACCCAGAAAGTCAGACAATTATGGAACCGTGGTTGCTCATGCAGCCATAACGGAGTGGCTAAATGCATTGCAACAGCTTTTAATGATGGAACTGAAGATCTCCTTACCTTCACTACTCTCTTTGTTTCTAGATACTAGACCTTCATCCTCTTGGCAGTACCTCGACACCCAAAGAGGCTTCTTAACTGAGCAGGAACTTCTGTATCTACTGTACATATTCTTCCAGTTGAATTTAGAAAGCAGAGCAGCACCATGCTGTGAGAAACAGTGGGGTGGTAACCAGCAGGGAGATGCTTTGCAGAGGGACTTCCTAGACATCTGCTGACAGCTTAAATATAAAAGAACTCAGGGATCTTCCATCCCAGACACAAGAATACCTGGGTGGGAAAATAACTGCACTTAAGGCTTCTGTTTCTCCTTCCCTCACCTCTGCAAGGCACAATGTCTATGTCCCATCCCTCTGTTGCCTCCAGTCTCACACTGTCCCATATTCTTTCACATCCAACTGCTCCACTATTCTCTGTTCCTTCCTTTAAGACTCAAATCCTGGCCTTTTCTAGTACACCTAAAGCATCACTCCCTCTGGAGTGCTGTGTCCAGCTCTGGAGCCCTCAGCACAGGAAAGACATGGAGCTGTTGAAAAGGGTCCAGATAAGGGTCATGAAGATGATCAAAGGGCTGGAGCAGTTCTTCTGTGGAGGCAGGTTGAGAGAGTTGGGGCTGTTCAGCCTGGAGAACAGAAGGCTCCAGGGAGACCTTAGAGCACCTTCCAGTGCCTGAAGGGACAGACCTACATGAAAGCTTGGGAGGGGCTTCTCACCAGAGAGGGCAGTGGTAAGACAAGGGGTAATGGGTTTAAACTGAAAAAGGGGAGATTTAGATTAGACATCAGAAGAAAGTCTTCACCATGAGGGTAGGAAGGTGCTGGAATACGTTGCCTAGGGATGTTGTGGAAGTCCCATCTCTTGAGATGTTTAAGGCCAGGTTGGATGAGACTTTGTGCTATGAGCTGGAACACCTCACACTAGACCAGGCTGCACAAAGCCTCATCCTCAGGATCCTCAACCTCAGGACATTGGATCCTAACTGACCAGATGCTAACTGACCCAGACTGATACAGCATCTATGCTTGTAAGAACACTCACACACACAAGGTTAAAGTGCCTTAAAAAGGCTTTTGCAAGAGTGAGCTGTGATGCTGTGCAGACACCGTGCAGCCTTCACAGAAAACCTGGGCAGTGAACAAGGCTCTCCACCGGCAGAGGCATCACCTCTCAGTGATGACTGAGTAGCACATCTTGACTTGCCATGTCCTCTTACCCCAAAAACATACGAAATGTGGGTGTTTTCCTGGTCCTCAGTTGAGCTCCTTAGATTCCTTAACTCTCCAGCCACTAGCATGCTCCCTAGCTAGCATATAATGAACACAACTCTTTCAAAACAAACCACCTTTTGTGATTAAACTGATATTAAGTCTTCAGATAGTCACCCAAGTTCAGGCAGGAAAAAGGAAAAGGAGTGTAAACTTCAACCTGGTGCAAAATAACAACATAAAACTGTCAGCTTCTGCCACACAATGACCTTGTGAGAAAGCTGTAGGGGAAGAGACCTGCCCAAGGGATTCTAACATAGCATCATCCATAAATACTAGCTCCTTCTACTGGCCTTCTTCTTGAAGAAGAGAAGGAGAAGAGAAGACCCCCCCAAAAACCAAACACAATAGAGGATACATGTAACAAAGCATTTAGAACCAGTACAAAAAGGCTGGCTTACCACATCTGGCTGTTCTTCCCCAGCTTTTTTTAATTCTTCTGATGCTAACTCTGCCTCTTGAGCTTTCAGCTGGGGAAAAAGCACACAGCAACAAAGAATAACTATTACCTACTAATGTAAGTGAAAAGATTGTTCCATAGACCTCCTGTTTAAACAAAAATAATTTACAAAAGAACATGGATTTTCTCTCTTCAAACATATTAAACCCTCCTGTTTTTCCCCATGCTGACAACGAAGAAATTCAGATTATTGAAATATCTTCTTTAGTAATTTATTCTACAGGGCTATCTAAACATTCACAAGCAGCTGCTGAGAACTAAAAATAGTCAAAAAACCAGTCTGAAGCAAATGTGCTGACCTCTACTGCTGCAATTTCTTGTTTTCAGTTCATTGATGAGTGAATACAAGAAGCTGTGATAAATTTATAGCATCAGGTTTGGGATGGCAGTGTTCCTTCCTTCATGGTGATGTTTCTATTTACTCTAAACCACTAATCTACAAAAACTTGGATTAAAGTTCAAATCATCACCCACACCTGGCAATATCTCACCAATTTCTGAGATATTTGTTTGCATTTTCCATCTGTAAAACTAAGATTACTTCACAATCCAACTGTGTCCGTTCTACTCACTTTAGCTCCCACTGCTAATACTGTGATCCCAACATCTGCCATCAGATAGATACTCTGGTGAAAGAAGAAAAAGAAAACATACCCAAGAAAAAAGGAAAACAGAAAAATAAATAAATGTATCTGTAGAATTATAGAAACTGAGAATGAATACAAGCCTTCATTAGTGACTGAGTAATTTTAAAAAGGTGTCTTAGTCATTCCCAAGTTTCAGTTGTTCAGTCTTCCCCATCAACCCTGAAGTACCTTGGAGATGGTTTCCACAAGCTGTCTGCTGGGTCTGCTTTATGAGGCAAAGCATCTGGATCAACGTTCACCAGGTTCTTCCAATCTACAGTGGGTGCCATCTTGAAACAACAGTTTGTTCTGGAACAAAAACTGAAATAAAAATTATCAGATATGTCAACTGATTTAAAGGAGTCTGGCCACTGTCCCACACAGGATGATTCTAAGAACTGTACCCATTTTATAATACTGATTGTCATGGTTCCTTGTCTCTCTCCTGCCTGGCTCGCCAATAGATGTGGAAATGTTTGGGCCCAACACAACAGCAAAGGAACAGTCCCATGGCCACTCACTCAACTTCCCACACACACACACTCTGGGATGAGGAGGACAAACCTCATGAGTCCTTGTCCTTCACAGATTAAGGTCATGGGCAAAACAGACTCAACTTGGGGAAAAAATAATAATTTAATTACACACTAATCAAACGCACACAGGACACAGACACACAGAAAACAGGGCTTGCATATGTCACCCTGCCCTTCCCTTATTCCCGGGCCTAAATCCCTTTGTTCCTGGTTTCTCTCCCTCCTTCCCCCCAGCAGCACAGGCGGACATGGGATGGTGGTTCCTGCCACGCCATCCTCCTCAGGAAGAAAGATTCCTCACAGTCCTGCCCTGCTTCCCCACGGGTCCCTCCCATGGGAGAGAGTCCTCCACGAACCTCTCCTTCATGAGTCCTTCCCATGAGGTCCAGAGCAAGCTGCTCCAGTGTGGGCTTCTCACAGTCACGGGTTCCTTTGGGAAAAACTCCCCTTGCGCTGGGGTCTTCCAAAGCTGTGTAATCAGAGTCCAATGGCAGCAAATCCACTGGCCACAAAATCCAAGTCCACTGGTCAAGTTCACCCTTTCTGATGCCTTCAAGGAATGTTCCTCCACAAGTGCAGGGGGACAGCTGCCATCTTGCCATGGATTGCAGGGAAACTTCTGCTTGGGCACCTTCTTCCTCTTCTTCCTCATCAACCACCAGCACCACTCTCCTCCTCCAGCACAGCTCTTCTCCCCCCAAGTGCCTCTCTGCTCAGGTGTTACAGCTGTTCTTTTGTATTGCAGAGAAGCAGTTAGGGCAACCTCCCAGCTCCTCTCACCCTACCCCAAGACCCCCTAAGGACCCTCCACAATCCCTTCCGGACCCCTCCAGTCCCTTCCAGGACCCCTCAAGACCCTCCCATGACCCCCAGAAGTCCCCCTAGGAACACTCAGGATACCCCTAATCCCTCTCACAACCCCTAGGACTCCCCCAGCTCCTCCCAGGACCACCCAAATCCCTCTCAGACCCCACCAGGGACCCCCAGAGCCCCCCCAGGGATCAGCCCCAGAACCCATCAAGACCCCTCTCAATCCTTCCCAGGACCCCTCCACCTCCTCTAGGACCACCTCAATCCCTCTCAACACCCAACCCCCAGGCCTCTACAGGATTCCCTCTATCCCTCTCAACTCCCCCCAGTTCCTCCCAGAACTGCTCAAGACCTCCCTAGAGCCCCTTTATAGCCCCTCCTTGAGCCCTCCAGACCTACCCCACACCACTCTTTTCCTGACCCTTCAGGACCCCCTCAGATCCCTCTCACCCAACCCTAGGACACCTGAGGAGTCCCTCAGTCCCTCCCAGACCCACCCAATCCCTCCCAGGACCCCCTAATCCCTCTCACCCTCCACCAGAGTGCCTCCAATCTATCCCAGGACCCCCCAAACTTCCCCAGTCCCTCCCAGGACACCCAGAAACTCCCCAGGTCCCCCTAGTCTCCCTCACTCCCTCCCAGAGAGCCCCCAGGTGGGGTCAGGAGAGATTTTAGGAACTGAAAAATCCCCCAAAACGAGCAAATTCCTTCAATAAAAACCCATAAACTGCCCAAATGAAGCCTAATCCCACTCCACAGCTAAGTAAGCCCCAATTAATGCCCCAGCCCACCCTTATAACTAGCATAGCTAAATCCCTCCCCACCCCCTTCCCTCCCAAATTAATTTAAACCGCCAGCTCTCATAAGGGCGCCCCAGGGCTTAATTAGTCGCTAATGACGGGCAGTTAATGACCCCACACCCACTTCAAGCAGCCGCCGCCTGAGGGGCACGAACTGCCTGCTGCCACCGGCCCCGCGCTGCCGGCCAATACGGGCGGAGCGGAGCAGCTCGGCGGGAAAGTCAGGGCCAATCAGCGCCTTCCATCTCCTTGCCCGGAAGCGGCCGCGCGGGGCTCAGCTAATGGGAAGCCTCTTGCCTGCGCCCATGGCCAATCAGCGGCCGCCGAGGTGTCTCCGCTGCTTCCTCAGGGTCAGGGAGCGGCGGCCGCGGCGACAGCGCGAAGGGGCGGCGGGGGAGATCTGGGGACTGGTGCAAAGGGGCTCGAGCGGACCGGAGGAACCCGGGCAGATGGCGACCAGAGGGAAGATGGTGTCTCTTCGCTCAGCGACAGCGGCTTCGAGGCGGTTTTATTGTCACCGGACGCGAAGCCCCGCGGCCCTGAGCAAATTCCGTGTGGCCGGGAGGCTCAGAGTTGGGTGAGGGGGTGACGGGGTCCTGTGGCCTCACCCAGGAGCTGCTGCGCAAAGGTTTTGTTCGAGCTGCGGGGGGAGGGGCGGCGAGGGGCTGCCCCACATATTCCCACACTGCCCCACAACTTGTCCCATCTGCAGCGCGAGGCCATGGTTGTGGGGCCCGGGGTGGGGGCCCAGCGCTGCCCCATTGCTGGGGTAAAACAGAAGCGATATGAGGGTCATGGGTGTGGGGTGTGTGTTGGGGACTATCTGGGGCCTTTGGGGGGGGGGGGGTGGCATGAGGGGGAGCACGTAGGCACCCGCAGATGAGGCATAGGGGGGTACCCCATGGGGGAGGCTTACGGCATCACCCTGAAATGACGGGGGGAAGCTCGGCAGATTCCTGGGGGTATCTGAGGGTACCCTGGGGTTCAAGGAATCCCGGTGGGACCTCTGAGGGTCCCGGGAGGAGGTTAAGGGGTCTCGGGGAGACTCTGGGTTTTCTGGGTGTCCCTAAGGGACTTCCCCCGGGGGACTTCGGGAGTCACGGAATGCTCTGAGGGACCCTGGGGCGTTCCGGGAGGGTCCCTGAGAGGTCCTGAAGGTTCCTGAGGAGTCCCTGGGGGGGTCTCTGAGGGTCCAAGTGCCCCTGCGGGGTCTCGGGGAATCCCTGGGGTCTCGCCTTCCTGTGCTTCTCCATTGTGAAGGTCAGGAAGTGCCCTCTGGGAGCAGCCGGGAGCAGAAGTTCCGCTGCGGGGCCTGATGGGAGATGTAGGACAGCCCCAGGTGCCCAGTGTCAGCCAGTGCTCCCAGTATGGCTCCCTGGCTCTCCCCAGTGCTCCCAGTTCCCTCCCAGTTTCACCCGGCTCCCCCCTTCTAGTGTTCCCAGCACATCTCCAAGTTCTCCCAGTCCCACCGAGGGCCCTCCCAGTGCTCCCTTCCCCCACAGTTCATTCCCAGTTCTCCCAGTATGGCTCTCTGGCTCCCCCCTAAGCTCCCAGCACTTCCAGTGACCCCTCACTTCCCCTTCCCAATGCAGCTCCCTGACTCTCCCCAGTGCTCCCAGTCCCACCTAGTGCCCTCCCACTTCTCCCCAGCCCGGAATTCTTTGGGGTGAAATGTGTCCCACTCACCCCCTGGCACTGGGAGCACTCAGAGGAAACTGGGAGCTGTACTGGGAGCACTGGGGGTGATCCAGGGGAGATGGGGACGGAACTGGGACCATCTCGGGGGGAACTGGAAGCACTGGGGAGACCAGGAAGCTGTACTGGAAGCACTGGAATTGAACTAGGGGGGAACTGGGAGCACTAAGGGGTACTGGGAGGGGAGACCTGGGGACAACTGGGCACACTGGGGGTGCACTGGGAGCCCTGGGAGTGAACTAAGCAGAATGGGAAGCACTGGGTGGGAACTATGAAGTACTGGAGCACTGGGATGAAACTGGGAGCACTGGGGGGAGCTGCAGGGCAAAACTGCGAGCACTGGGGGAGGGACTGGGAGCAGAACTAGGAGCACAGGGAGGGGACGGGTGGTACTGGAAGTGAACTGGTGGGGGAACTGGGAGCAGCAGGACGGATCTGGGGGAAACTGGGAGCACTGGGGATTGCCAGAGTGATACTGCAGAAGCACTGGTAGGGAACTGGGTGAGAACTGGAAGCAAAATAGGAGCAGTGAGGGGGGAAGTGGAAGCACTGGGGGGGAACTGTGTGGGAACTGGGAACACTGGAAGAGAAAACTGGGTGGGACTGGGAGCTGTACTGGGAGCACTAGGGGTGGGGAATTCCCAGTGCAGCTCTCTGGATTCCCCCAGTGCTTCCAGTTCCCCCCAGTTCACTCCCAGCATTCCCAGTTCCCCCCTAGTACTCCTAGTTTGCCTCCAGTGCTCCCAGTTCCACCCCCCCCCCAGTTCATTCAATGCTCCCGCTGTGATTCCCTGGCTCCCCCAGTGCTTCCAGTCCCACCCAGTGTGTCCCCCCTCACTAATGCTCCCAGTTCACTCCCAGTGCCCCCCTGGCACTGGAAGCACTGAGGGGAACCAGGAGGACTGGGAGCACTGTGGGGGAACTGGAAGAATTTGGAATACTGGGGAGAACTTGGAGCTCTGGGGAAACTCTGCTGCCCTGGGCAGCTGAACAGGCCCCTGTTCAGCAAGGGACCTTGGGCAGTTGTGTCCAGCACTTGAAGCTGAGAGAACATCAAGTCTCCTGAGACCTGGTGCTCCCACAGACCATGATGAATCTTGACCCAGATGGGCAACTTACTGGGGAGACTGGAGACGGGACAAAGACAGAGGACTAGAACCAACCAAGACCCCCCAGGAGACCCTTGAGCAGAATTACAAACATGACTCTGGAAAAGAATTCTGGGAGCTCATTGGCCTACAACTGAAGATACAGGTTTTAGTATCCATGAGTTGGGGTGTTTTGCTCACTCATGGGAGCACTAATGGTGGAGAATCCCCAGGGCTGCCCTGGTGGCTTCAGTCAAGAAGACCTGCTGAGCAGGGACTTGTTTGCTGTTGAGTTCAGTGTCTTGTTGCACAGCCCTGCTGCCCCCAGCAGTGCAGGGCAGTGATGCCTGCAGCCCTGCTGGGGAGGAAAGAAACAAAAAAACATTCTTCAAAGTAGCTGCTGACACCTGAGGCTGAGAACCAGAGGGAACTGCCCAAACCCAGGCAGCAGCAAACAAGGTGGAATGAATTCAGGTGCCTCCAGCTCTCAGTGGCTTCTTCCTGCCTCCTATTACTCACCATGATCAGGGTAATAACAAGCATCTCTGCTTCCAATCATCTTTCTCCTTGGGATAGGATGCCGAGACCATGCCCTGGTGGCCAAGGGAACACCCTGTTTGTGCAGTTGAAGCCATCTTGGCCTGTCTGGGGCTGGAAATGGGCACAGCCTGGAGCAATCCAGGTAATACATCTCCTTTTGGGATCCTGGCTAATCTAGCAACACTTGCATTACACGGGGACCATATCACGTCCCACCAGGTAAGCATGGCTCCCCAGAGTTGGGAGCCTAAACTAAATATCAGTGTATCTTTTACCAACCCATTCGGTGAGATGAAGGTCAGGAATTCTCTGTGCAGTGCTCAAAGACTGTGACCCAGGAGACTTTCACAAAACACACCTTGACTTAAAATTGAGTAAGATTACAAAGATTGTCAAGAGGAAACACACAGCAATATCACTCTCAAAGCAACAGGTTACAACCAGCAGAACTGAGCAAAATGAGAAATGATGTTATCCCGATATGCCAATGTCGAGGACTGTAATAGGCAATAAACAGCCAGAAAAATTTTAGATTTAATTAATTTATTTGAGGTAAGTGAGCAAACAGCGCTGGGCACGCCGGGAGTCACCGCTCCACCAAGACGCGCACTCGGGTCCTCGCGGGGTCCTTTCTTATAGAGTTCTTTTTCCCGCCGGTGCAAGGCTCCGCCTCTCCTTGGAAAATTCCATACTCTGCGTTCTTTTTCCCGCCGTTGCAAAGCTCTGCCCCTTCTTGGAAAATTCCATCTTCTGCATGGTGATAGCCGTTCCTCAGGACATGCGCAGTCACTCAAAATGTTATATAACTTAAGGTTTGATACATGACAGGGTATAGCTTCCAACATTAACTCTCACATAACCACAACATTCAATGCTTTACAAACATGAATATAACTTCTAACATTTAACAACCAGCATTTAACATAACTTCCAACATATAACAAACATAACTTCCAGCATTTTAATAAACATTGCATTTTAACATTCAACCATATACATTCACATTTGATCAGCAAATTGATTTCATGATTCACCTATAACAAATTCCCCCCTTTTTCTCTTTATCCTCAATTTGCTGATCAAATCTTGAAACAACTTCTTTAGCTGCTTCAAGAAAGGAAGCATCCTCTATTTCAGTCAGTTTGTAGGGTTGCTCTCGCAACACTTTCAGCTGCACAGTCTCTATTCGGTTTCTGACAAAGGCCACAAGCTTGTTCAAAATACAAGGTCCAAAAGTTAGAGTAATAAGAAATAGAATCAAGGGCCCTAATATAGTGGACAAGCTGGACATAGATAATAAGGTTTCTGATTTAGACATGGTTTTACAGGTGCTAAATCACAGAGTGAGACAACGAAGCTGGGAGAGCCTGCAGTGAGATTACGTCTAATTACTTGAGAGTCCCTCCACCTTACAAGGGTCCATTCATAAGGTTTATGAGGACTCTCTCCCTGTATGCCAATTATCCAAATCATAATAAGCCAAATTCCTGTTTTACATCCAAATTTCGTTCTACCTCTTATCCCCATGGGAATGAGCACATCTCCTTTCATCAGGCCCAGCATTTTAGTCTCCACACTTTTTCCCCTCTGCCTCCTTCGTCTACTCCTTTGCAGGGAGCAACGAGGTGTATCTTCTTCTCGGCAGCAGTGGTATTCTTCAGGAGTTCCTGGAGCCTTTTCTATTATGACTTCTATTTCTGCTCAATTCCCTATGGTGGCTTTAAGAGGTCTTTAATTTATCTTGTTTTCTTATCTCTCAGGTCTCTCCCAATTTCTCTATCCCACTCTTCCTCAGTGACTTCCTGAAAGTTTGCAAATACAACTTGCTTTCCACAAAAAACTGCTTAATAATCCTTGTGAATTTTATTCCCCTAACATGTTGAATCAGATTGTGTGGAAAGTATTGTAAAGGAACTAATTCAAAGTGCTCTCTATTTTCTAACACATATTGCCCCTGTCCTCCGTGGTTCTCATCTGGTTGACCATCAGATCTTGTCCACTGTCTAATATTCTTTGCCAGGACTGAAGGAAAGTGTCATTTCTAAATCCCTGATCACACTGTTGGCAGAGGTATAAACGTTGTAAGGCCACTCTATTTACCCATAGAATCCTTTTACAATGCCCACATAGAATCTTTACCCAAAATTCACAGTTTCTGTCCCCACAATGACAAGTAGTCCTCAAAGCTAAGTCTATTAGTGCTGAGCGTAGGAGATGTCTTCCTCCTGACGCTAACAGCTCCTGAGGCAGGAAGACTGCCTCAGCAACCGATATTGATCCAAAAAGTTCCTCAATTAATGGTCTCAACAGCTTAGTCCACCGGGACTGCCGTTGAGCTTCCCACTCATCCTGAGTCTGCATGGGATTTATTATTTTTTTCGAGTGATTTTTAGTCTCATAGGATCTGATCCCTGAGTCACCGTCCACTCAGGCGGTCGAATGGGTCCTTTAACTCTACTTGCATGAGTCCATCCTCTCTCAGCTGTTCGAATGGCTGTATCTGTTGTAAGTAAAACAACAAAGGGTCCTTCCCAGCGGGGTGTCAGAGATGATTCCTTCCAGGTTTTTACTAACACTCGATCTCCAGGTTGAATTCTATGTATTGAAATGTCTAAAGGAGGTCTCTGGACCACCAGGCCCTTCTTTCTCAACTCCTTCCTTCGTCTCATCAGTCCAACTATATAATCCTGTAAGATTTTGTCTTCAATTTTAGGATGTTCTATTGGAACCCCAAAATCATAGGGCATCCCATACATCATCTCAAAAGGGGAGATTCCTGTATCAGCACGAGGTTGGGTTCTAATATATAATAGAGCTAGTGGTAGACATTTTACCCAATTCATTTTTGTTTCTATCATTAGTTTAGTTATATGTTTCTTTATTTCTCCATTCATTCTTTCTACCTTTCCTGAGCTCTGTGGATGCCACGGAGTATGATATTCCCATTTGGTCCCAAAAAGCTCTGTTGTTTCCTTAATAATTTTTGAAGTAAAGTGCGGGCCCCTATCTGAATCAACCACAGCTATAGCTCCATATCTTGGAATGATTTCTTCTAATAAGATTTTAATTACCGTTTTGGCTGTGGCTCTGGCTACAGGAAAGGCTTCTACAAAGTAAGTAAGATGGTCCACTAGCACCAATAAGTAACGATATCTCCCCACCTTAGGTAACTCAGTAAAGTCTGTCTGGATCTTTTCAAATGGTCTCTTGGCTATTTCCCTGCCACCTTGAATTTTCTCTCTTAGTTGTCTCTTATTCACTCTTTGGCAGGTTAAACACCCCTCCAAAACCTTTTTAGCCATTCCATAAGCCCCTACACAGACATATTTAGTTTCAAATTGATCCACTAGAGCTTGAGTTCCCCAGTGAGTCTGCTGATGTAATTTCCCCATTATTTTCTGGGCCAATCCCTTTGGAAGGACCTCTCTGCCATCTGGCAACATCCACTTGCCACTGTGTTCCTTTGCTCCTACTTGCTGTAATTTTTCCTTTTCTTTATCTGTAAAACTTTTAACTACATGGAATGATTCTTCCTCATTATCCAATTGCTCTAATACCAATAATGCTGCTCTTTTGGCTTCCTCATCAGCTAGGTTGTTTCCTCGTATAGTGGGTTTAAGGCCTTTTTGGTGTCCTTTTACATATACCACAGCTATCCTGCGTGGCCCTCGTAATGCCTTCAAGGTTTCTTTAATTAATGTTTCGTGGACCAGTCCTTTCCCTTGGGTATTGATTAATCCCCTTTCCTCCCAGATTTTTCCAAAAGTATGAACCACTCCAAAGGCATATTTAGAGTCTGTATAAATTGTTCCTGTCTTATCCTTTAGCACTTGTAGAGCCCTCAATAGGGCATAGAGTTCACAGGCTTGGGCTGACCAGGTTTTCTCTAAGGGCCCTGACTCCCTAACTTGAAAGGTCTTCCCATCTATTATGGCATATCCTGATTTATGTTGCCCATTTACTACCCGGGATGAGCCATCTATATATAACTTCTCTCCTTCTTGTATTTCTTCCTCCTCTAAGTCCTCTCTAACTTTGGTCTGGGATTCTATCACTTGAATACAATTATGTACTAACTCCTGGGCTGGTTCTCCATATAAGAACTGTGCTGGATTCTGTAAATTTGTTGTTTCCAATTCTAATTTAGGTGAATGAATTAATATTCCTTCATATTTCAATAATCGGCTGTCAGTTAGCCACTTATCTGCTTTTTGTTGTAAGATGCTCCTGATATTATGAGGGGTATACACCTTTAATTCTCCCCCAAAGGTTACTTTCCCAGCCTCTTCCACTAATAGGGCTGTGGCTACTATTGCCTGTAAACAGGTGGGCCATCCTCGACTCACAGGGTCTAATAATTTTGAATAATACCCCACGGGTTTCTTCTGTCCTGCCCATTCTTGTGTTAATACTCCATAAGCTGTGCCATTCTGTGTGTTTACAAAAAGATAAAATGGTTTCCGGATGTCTGGTAAACTTAGTACAGGAGCATTTGCTAAATCCATTTTTAATTCTTCTAAATGTTTATTATCCTCACTATTCCATTTTAATAGCCCATCTATAGTCAATTTTTCATATGAAAATTTTACTTTACTGCTATAATTCTCAATCCATTGTCGGCAGTATCCTAATAATCCCAGGAGCTGTCTCACCTGCCTTTTTGTTTGGGGAACTTGGAGGGACAATATGCCATTAACCCGTTCAGGGTCTAATCTCTTACATCCCTGGCTTAGCCAGTGTCCTAAATATTTCATCTCCTCTTCAGTGAATTGTAATTTTGATTTTGACACCTTCAAACCCTTTAAGCTTAAAAAGTTGAGTAGTCTAATACTCTCTTGCCTGACTTCTTCCTGATTTTCCCCTGCTATTAACAGATCATCTACATACTGTATTAGTACTACATTTTTCCCTAATTCAAATGACTCCAGTAGCTGTTCTAAAGCCTGCCCAAACAAATTAGGGGACTCAGTGAATCCCTGAGGTAAGACAGTCCACCTTAACTGCTGTTTTCGGTTCGTTTCTGGATCCTCCCACTCAAAGGCAAAATAGTCTCTGCAATTTTCTTTTAATGGACAAGCCCAAAAGGCATCTTTCAAATCTATTACACTATACCATTTATAATCAGGAGAGAGCTTATTTAACAGAGTGTATGGATTTGCCACAACTGGGAATCTAGTAACTGTTCTTTTGTTCACTTCTCTTAGATCCTGCACTAGCCGATATGAGCCATCTGATTTCTTTACTGGCAGAATTGGGGTATTATGTGGGGACATGCACGGCTCTAGTATGCCTTGTGTCAGTAATCGCCTAATTACAGGCTGTAACCCTTTTTTCCCTTCATGAGAGATGGGATATTGTTTTACTCTTATTGGGTTCTCAGGATCTCTTATTGAGACCTCAAGAGGCTTCATATCTATTTTTCCTACAGAATCAGGTGTATACCATACTTCAGGATTTATTTTTGCTTCATCTTCAACAGTAAGAATGCAAAGTTTTACCTGTAACTGCTGTTCCCTAATTTCCAAATTAATTCCTAACTCTATCATTAAATCCCTTCCTAATAAATTATATTCTGCCTCAGGGACTAGCAAAAAAGTCCCTACTGCAAATTTTGTAGGTGTCTCTATCTCTACTTCTTTTATGATGTGTACTTTAAAGGGTTCTCCTTTAGCTCCAATAACTTGTGCAGTTTCTGGGGATGAATAACATCCCTGGGGTATTTGTTGTACTGTTGATTTTTCTGCTCCAGAGTCCACTAAGAACTCAAATTCCTGTTGCTGGGGACCCAATTTCAATTTTATCAAGGGCTCTGTACTTCGCGAGGTCCCCAGCAAATAGAGCCCCTGACCCCACTAATCCTCTTTAAACACTCGCTCATCCTGCAAGCATTTCCTACAGCTCCTTCTTAGATGTCCCCTCTTGTGGCAGTAGAAGCATTCCACATTCTTTAACATCTCAGAACCATATTGAGGCTTCTGATATCTTTTTCCCACTCCCAGTGGATTCTCTCGCCTTTCTTGTTCTCTTCCTTCTTTATGCCCCTCTCTTACTGCTGCTACTAATATTTTTGCTTGTCTCCTTTGACTCTCTTCCTCTCGCCTCACATACACTTTCTGAGCCTCTCTCAATAACTCATCTAAGCCCTTTTCTTGCCAATCCTCAATCTTTTCCAGTTTCTTTCTAATGTCTATCCAGGACTTGGCAACAAATTGAGTTTTTAGTAGGGCTTGTCCCACAGGTGTATCAGGATCTAGTCCTGAATAAAGCTGCAAGCTTTTTCTTAACCTCTCCAACCACTCTGTGGGAGTTTCATCCTTCCTTTGATGTTCGCTAAATGCTTTATTAATATTCTGTCCTCTCGGGACTGATTCCCTGATTCCTTGTATAATCATATCTCTCAAATCTTCCATATTAGTCCTATGTGCTGGATTTTGATTGTCCCAATCGGGCCGCTGTAAAGGCCATTTATTATCTGCACCAGGTCCCTGCTGATGTCTTTGATCCCAGTTTCTCATTCCTGCCCTTCTAATCATCTCCCTCTCCTCAGCAGTAAACAATATTCTCAAAATTGCATGCATTTCATCCCAAGCATATATATTAGGGCCAAGGAATTGATCTACTCTTTCAGACACTCCCAGAGGGTCTTCTAATAAATTTCCCATTTCCTTTTTAAATTCCCTCACATCCCCTGAGTTCAGGGGTACCGATACAAATCCTACTCCTGGCTGCGGACCTCCCACTGCAATTTCCCTCAAGGGAAAAATGATTTTCTGATTTTCCCTGCTCCCTTGTTTGGCTCCTAGTAACCCTCCTATTTTCTCCACTATGATTGAGAATGGGAGATAATGAGGGTGAGAAGTCCTGCTCCTGTGAGAGAGAGGGGGTGGATTCTGAAACTGTTAGGGCAGGACAACTGGGGACTGGCACAGAAGGAGGAGGAGGGGGAGAAATGTAAGGAGGTGGTGACATTAATAGTGGTTCCTCCAATCTTATTCTTTTTCTTTGAACCTTCTCCCCCCCGCAAGGTATACAAGTAAGTTTTAATATCTGATTTAATCCATAAGCTAGCATATTCACTTTCTTCCAAGTTATGTGGTTCCTTACTGTTAACATAGACATTTAAAGCCTGGCATATCCAGTCTTCAAATGATCCGAATACTGGCCAATACAAATTATCTTTTCTAATCTCCTTCCCACCCCACACTGTCATACAAAAATGTACCATTTTCTCTCTGCTTTTTCCTTTTCTAGAGGGCCAATCTCCCCAGTGTTTTAGCATTATTCCTAAGGGACTATCTGGAGGGATAGCTGGCAACCCTCCCTTGGAACTGAAACCAGATCTAGTTATCTTCTGTCCCATCCTCTGAAATCTATCAGTCTGATCTTCCTAGGACTGATCTTCCTATAGGGCACCGGGCTATATATTCTAATCTCCCTATAGGGTACCTATCAGTCTCTCCCGGGACTGATCTTCCTATAAGGCACCAGACTATATATTCTAATCCTCCTATAGGGCAGCTATCAGTCTCTCCTGGGACTGATCTTCCAAAGTGCCTTCTCTCACACACCAGCCGCTGCCCCTCGTTCGTGGCTCACGCCCTCGCGGGCAATGAGAACCGCACTACTGGAGGGTCCGCACTCGCTTCGCCCTGACAGGGCGTCTCACTCACTCGCACTTCGGGTACCCGTATTCCCCGACCGAACGGAAATTCGCTTACCGGTAAGTACTCTTCCCTGAGTCTTCGTCCGGATCTTCGTGCACAAAAATTATGGGGAACTGCAGTATCTATTTTAGTTCTTTGCTCACTTATCTCAGGGTTCGGAATACAGGACTTTAGCGCGGTCGTTCCAAACCTCGGGACCGTCCGAAGACGGGGGCGCCCCCCCGTAGGTAGGAACTCCGGCTAAAGTGCCTGTATCCGAGTCACGGCACCAAATTGTAATGGGCAATAAACAGCCAGAAAAATTTTAGAATTAATTAATTTATTTGAGGTAAGTGAGCAAACAGCGCTGGGCGGCCGAGATCCAGCACTGGGCACGCCGGGAGTCACCGCTCCACCAAGACGCGCACTCGGGTCCTCGCGGGGTCCTTTCTTATAGAGTTCTTTTTCCCGCCGGTGCAAGGCTCCGCCTCTCCTTGGAAAATTCCATACTCTGCGTTCTTTTTCCCGCCGTTGCAAAGCTCTGCCCCTTCTTGGAAAATTCCATCTTCTGCATGGTGATAGCCGTTCCTCAGGACATGCGCAGTCACTCAAAATGTTATATAACTTAAGGTTTGATACATGACAGGGTATAGCTTCCAACATTAACTCTCACATAACTACAACATTCAATGCTTTACAAACATGAATATAACTTCTAACATTTAACAACCAGCATTTAACATAACTTCCAACATATAACAAACATAACTTCCAGCATTTTAATAAACATTGCATTTTAACATTCAACCATATACATTCACATTTGATCAGCAAATTGATTTCATGATTCACCTATAACAAGGACGGTTCCCCCCCTTCTCAAAAAATGAACAGAGGATGCCTCTTTGGAAACAAGGTGGACTGCTTAAAGTCTCTCCTCCTCCAGACTAGCAAGGACACACTCAAGGACACTGCTGCCTGGCTGCGAAAACTGAAACATTGCAACGCCACACCCACCAACTTGGATTAACTGAGAATTCCTGGACTTTGATTGGATCTGGCAAGCGCCAGGAAGACAGGATTCAAAAATAACCAACCCTAGACAGTTGTTCACTCCCCTGACCAGGATAAAAGACGGACTTCAAGACAGCAGGGTCAGTTGGTGTTGTCAGTGTTTGGTGGCATGGGGTTCAGTTTTTTGGCGGGGAACGGGAGTTCAGTTTTGGCAGGTTTGGGCACAGTGCACTGGAGCGGCTTTTTGCAGCTGGATGATGGCAGTCACCAGTGACGCAGGTGGCCACAATCAAGATCTATGCGTGGCCAGTAGATGGGAACACTGAAAATCACGGTATTTGACTCTCTGAGGCAAGTAACCCAAAAGAGCTGAACTAAAAGAGCTGAATAATACAGGCCACTGAAGAAGAGCCACAAGTTCTAGTGAAGTCCTGTTTCATGGCGTCTCGCTCATGGTCCACCCGAAAGTGCTCAGAGCAACAAGGACCTGCTCACCCTTTGCAGAGACGATTTGGTAACTTTGTGAATCCTATTTCTTCATTTTCTTTGCAAACCTCTCCCCATGAGAACCCCTTAATGCATTCTCTGCCTCAGACCAACTTTAATCGGGCATTCTCTTTTCCCTATCTCTGTTTCATATTTCCTTTGCGAAATCTTCCTGGCTATTTCAGAGTTTAAACAAGAATTCACACCAACACATTTTTTTCCCCTCTTTTTCCCTGAGCAGCTGTCCCCATAATCAATAACCTCTGTTATATCTTAACTACACTACTCCTTATTATTAGATGTGGCACAAACACGGTTTAGTTTGGGTTTGTCTCCCAATGGGAGTTCGGTTCAGGCCAACCAATCCTCTGTGAGAGGTGAACTTCCCACATACCATTTGGCTTCCCACTCAAAATTTAAGGGGTTGGTGTCAGTAAATTAATCCTGATGTGATCTGAGGGAGTATGCAGATTGGCTTCTCCCCCTCTGAGCTCCCACACACTGGCACAGTCAATAATAAGGTTAGAAACAGAGAGAGACAGAGATGGAGAGGTGTGGTGGTTAAGGCACAGACTTCAGGGTGAGAAGCAGTGGAATTGTTTATCATGAGAAAATGCTCCCTTTTATACTTTTGTAGTGGGAACTGAGAGTAAGCAACCAGGGTACAGAGTTGCTGTAAACAGCACTCACCCCTGCTCCTTGGCACGTAC
>NC_067286.1:19801896-19808491 GCF_020740795.1 Apus apus
CAACTTACTGGGGAGACTGGAGACGGGACAAAGACAGAGGACTAGAACCAACCAAGACCCCCCAGGAGACCCTTGAGCAGAATTACAAACATGACTCTGGAAAAGAATTCTAGGAGCTCATTGGCCTACAACTGAAGATACAGGTTTTGGTATCCATGAGTTGGGGTGTTTTGCTCACTCATGGGAGCACTAATGGTGGAGAATCCCCAGGGCTGCCCTGGTGGCTTCAGTCAAGAAGACCTGCTGAGCAGGGACTTGTTTGCTGTTGAGTTCAGTGTCTTGTTGCACAGCCCTGCTGCCCCCAGCAGTGCAGGGCAGTGATGCCTGCAGCCCTGCTGGGAGGAAAGAAACAAAAAAACATTCTTCAAAGTAGCTGCTGACACCTGAGGCTGAGAACCAGAGGGAGCTGCCCAAACCCAGGCAGCAGCAGACAAGGTGGAATGAATTCAGGTGCCTCCAGCTCTCAGTGGCTTCTTCCTGCCTCCTATTACTCACCATGATCAGGGTAATAACAAGCATCTCTGCTTCCAATCATCTTTCTCCTTGGGATAGGATGCCGAGACCATGGCCCTGGTGGCCAAGGGAACACCCTGTTTGTGCGTTGAAAGCCATCTTGGCCTGTCTGGGGCTGGAAATGGGCACAGCCTGGAGCAATCCAGGTAATACATCTCCTTTTGGGATCCTGGCTAATCTAGCAACACTTGCATTACACGGGGACCATATCACGTCCCACCAGGTAAGCATGGCTCCCCAGAGTTGGGAGCCTAAACTAAATATCAGTGTATCTTTTACAACCCGATTCGGTGAGATGAAGGTCAGGAATTCTCTGTGCAGTGCTCAAAGACTGTGACCCAGGAGACTTTCACAAAACACACCTTGACTTAAAATTGAGTAAGATTACAAAGATTGTCAAGAGGAAACACACAGCAATATCACTCTTCAAAGCAACAGTTACAACCAGCAGAACTGAGCAAAATGAGAAATGATGGTTATCCCGATATGCCAATGTCGAGGACGGTTCCCCCCCTTCTCAAAAAATGAACAGAGGATGCCTCTTTGGAAACAAGGTGGACTGCTTAAAGTCTCTCCTCCTCCAGACTAGCGAGGACACACTCAAGGACACTGCTGCCTGGCTGCGAAAACTGAAACATTGCAACGCCACACCACCAACTTGGATTAACTGAGAATTCCTGGACTTTGATTGGATCTGGCAAGCGCCAGGAAGACAGGATTCAAAAATAACCAACCCTAGACAGTTGTTCACTCCCCTGACCAGGATAAAAGACGGACTTCAAGACAGCAGGGTCAGTTGGTGTTGTCAGTGTTTGGTGGCATGGGGTTCAGTTTTTTGGCGGGGAACGGGAGTTCAGTTTTGGCAGGTTTGGGCACAGTGCACTGGAGCGGCTTTTTGCAGCTGGATGATGGCAGTCACCAGTGAAGCAGGTGGCCACAATCAAGATCTATGCGTGGCCAGTAGATGGGAACACTGAAAATCACGGTATTTGACTCTCTGAGGCAAGTAACCCAAAAGAGCTGAACTAAAAGAGCTGAATAATACAGGCCACTGAAGAAGAGCCACAAGTTCTAGTGAAGTCCTGTTTCATGGCGTCTCGCTCATGGTCCACCCGAAAGTGCTCAGAGCAACAAGGACCTGCTCACCCTTTGCAGAGACGATTTGGTAACTTTGTGGATTCCTATTTCTTCATTTTCTTTGCAAACCTCTCCATGAGAACCCCTTAATGCATTCTCTGCCTCAGACCAACTTTAATCGGGCATTCTCTTTTCCCTATCTCTGTTTCATATTTCCTTTGCGAAATCTTCCTGGCTATTTCAGAGTTTAAACAAGAATTCACACCAACACATTTTTTTTCCCCTCTTTTTCCCTGAGCAGCTGTCCCCATAATCAATAACCTCTGTTATATCTTAACTACACTACTCCTTATTATTAGATGTGGCACAAACACGGTTTAGTTTGGGTTTGTTTCTGGCCCTGCTCTACCCTGCCTGTGCCTGTCTTGTATTGAGAGGCAGTGCTGCAGGGGAAGCACCCAGCTGGCTTTGGCAGAGACACGCCAGCTGATGTCCTATTGGTCACCCACCAGTATCCCCCAAGTCCTTCTGCGCAGGGTGCTCTCCATCCTTCCCTCCAGTCCATGCTGGTGCTGGGGATTTCCCTCACTTTGCACTTGGCCCGGCTGAACTTCCTGAGGTTCTCATGAAACCCCTCCTCCAGCCTGCCCAGGTCCCTCTGGATGCCACCCCTTCCCTCCAGCATACCAAGGGCACCACTCACCTCCGTGCAAAACCAAAACTGGTGTGTCTTGGGTAATGCAGAGAAACATGGAGAGTGGCCTTAGGTGAGAGACCCCTTTCAAATATTATTGGCTGGGCTGCCACGGATCAGTCGCTGCAGAAACATCATTGCACCTCTTCCCAGGCAGGGAATAATTGGTCTCAGAAGTTTTGTAAAAAGAGAAATCAGGAACCAGCTGAACTCCCAGCTCCTGTAGCAGAACTTCGCTCACTTGCAGGAGGAGGTTTGCACTTACTGAATGGCCTAATCCCACTCCTCATACCAGCCCAGCCTCATTGTGAGCATCCAGGGAAACCCACACCTGAAAACACCAGGCACTTGATGATGTCCCTGAAGGGACAGAGCAACCCAGGCTGACATGTTCTGTCAGGAACATGCTGGGAAGTGTTCAGCTGAGACCTGCTCTGACACCAGAGCAATGAGGGCCTTTAGTTCCTCACCAACATGAGACCATCCAGACTGAGCAGTGGAACCACTGGGTGACCCAAACGACACTGGGGATTTGCAGTGACCCCAGAGGGCCCACCGGAAAGGGACACATTTCCCTGCACCAGCAGGGACCTTCACCCAGCAGATCCTCACTCCCCCTCACAGAGTTTGGGGCCTGCTCAGACACAAGTGCTTACAGGGTCAGTTACCTTCTTGTTGGTTTGGGGGGGGAAGAACTGAATGATGACCCAATTGCTGAGGCCAAAAGCGCCACCAGAAGAAATGCCAAATCCATGCAGCCAGAAGGACACCAGGCAAGGAGAGAAAAAGTTCCACGCACCCACCAAGGCAGCAACATTGAGAATAAAGCGCAGGTGTAGCCAGAGCAGATGCCTATACTGTTCCTTGAGAACAAGCACACTAGAGAAGAATCAGACAGCACCCACAGCCTCACAGCAGGAGCTGGTCTGCAGTCCGCTGGGACCTTGCTTGTGCAGCCATCAGATATTAGCACAGACACCAAGTCTTGTCAGGAGGCTGGAAACGCTATGAGCTTTCTTTTTCCTGGGCTTGGTGCTAACAGGACAAAAGCTTTCTTCCCTCTCCTTCTTCCAGCAGCACCCCTGAACCCCCACCAGAATAGCGCTGAGGAGATTCCTCTCCAGCAGGCAGCTGGCCCTGCAGCTCTGCCGACACTCCTGGCAGCAATCCCCTTGGGGGGCTCCAGCAGCCTGGGTACCCTGCTCCACCGCCCCCCTGCACCTCTGCCCTGCACTTACCCCCTGGCACCCACCAACCAGGCCTGACCAGCACTGAGACTTTCCCCCCGGCCCTGGCTCCTCTGCCTGCCCCACGACCCGCCCCTCTGCATCCCCGAGTTCTGCTCGCCCCTCCTCTCTGCTCATGCCCCCCCTGGACCTGCCCCTCTGGATAAACCCCTCACACACCCCTCTCATCACTGCCCCCCCAGGCAGTCCCCACTGCACGGTTATTGCCCCGCGACATCCCTTACACCCTGCACGCCCTCATGAGCATTACCCCCATTTACCACCCATTCCACCACCGCTGCCGCCTTCCTGTTCTGGCTGCCCCCTCGTTTCCCTCCGAGGGTTTTGGGGGCACCCGGCATCAGTGAGGGGCGGCGGCCCCATGTCCATCATGGCCCCCCACACCCTCTTCACCAACGGGGCGGGCGCGCTCTGAGACGCTGCGGCCCCACAAGGGCTGGGATGCCGTGCAGGGCGGGAGGGCCGGGCCGGCCGCGGGGCCTGGCCGCGGGGCGGCTGCGGGACTGGGCGGGAGGCCCGTGTGGGATGCGGCGATGGGGCCTGTGAGGCACATGTGGAGCCGGGACGGGGAAGAACCCCGGGTGCTGTTCCTTCCCTGGGGAGGGATGTTCATGGGACTGTTTGGGTTGGAAGAGCACAGAATCACTTAGGTTGGAAAAGACCTTCAAGATCATCAATTCCAACCATTAACTCTACCAGGTCCAGCACTGAGCCACATCCCCAAGCACCACATCTAGATGACTTGTAAGCTCATTCAGGGATGGTGACTCAACGACCTCCCTGGCCAGCATGTTCTGATGGCTTGACAACCCTTTCAGTGGAAAAGTTCTTCCTACTGTCTACTCTAAACCTCCCCTGGCGCACCTTGTGGCTGTTCCCTCTTATGCTGTCACAAGTTGCTTGTGAGAAGAGACCAGCACCTGCCTCTTTACAACATCCTTTCAAGTAGTTGTAGAGGGCAATGAGGTCTCCTGTCTCCAGCCACTTTTCCCCCAGCCTGTATGATTGCATGCTTTTAAAGAGCTAATAGCACAGCTCAGAAAAAATGTTGAAACCACCTAATGAGGTCCCATTAAGCTTCTCTTCCATTAAGTTATTTTAGGTCCTATCTAGGCTAGTAAAATTGGTAATTGGAAACAAACCCGCCCTTTTTAGTCTCAACATGGGCTTGATTAAGAAGAAAACATGGGAGTCGATGCACCCCGGGTTTTGTTACCTGCTCTGCTATCTAACTCTGAGCCTTTAATTGCAAAACCTCATTTCCCAGGTTGGAACACTGAGATAATTATTTCCATGCATCTGACTGGTTAGAGGAAATCAGGATTCCCAGGGAACAGTTTGGGGTGCTGGGAAAGATCAGCACTGGAGAAAAATCCCTATTTCTAATCTGTTTCTTTGCTTTCCGTGACAAAAATCTCCATCTTCCTGGTAATAAATGGTTCTTGTGGGATCATAGAGGCTTGTAGAATTTATAATCTTAATCAGTTAGTGTTGGGATGAGAGTATTTTGCCTAGAACTGCATTATTTGGCATTTCAATAGGTAACATGTATCACCTCTCTGTGGAGAAGAGGTCATAGAGGTCAAACTCCCTTTCTGGAGAGCACAGTGGGGTAATCTGAGGTCAACCAATTATCCCATGGGGTTACTTGACATCAAACTGCCCTGCTGGAGGGCCAGGTGGGGTCACCTGAGGTCAACCAGGGGGCCCGGGAGGGGTTATCTGGGTTGTACCAGAATGCGTTAGTGATGAGTAATGGTCCATGGTTGAAACAAATAAGGAAAGCAGAACCTTGGGAGGAATTCATGGTTGAAACAGATACGAGAAGAATTACAGCAAAGAAACAGAACCTTGGAAGGCACCTGGTGTTTGTACAAGCCACAGCTGTCATTTGTTCACTTCCCATGATTAGAGCATGGATAGTGGCTGCACAGAAAGTGCAGCCAAAGGACAAGGGAGGTAGAAGACAGATGAAGTAATGCTTGGGGTGGCATCACAGACCCCAGAACCAATTGGTGGCATGTGTGTTTGCCTCGTGTGCTGCAATCTGGGCGGGACAACTTGCAACACAGGCTGGCCCCTTGTGCTGGGACTCTGTCCCCCTGCCAAGAATATAACCCGGGGTTTTCCTGAGGGCAGGGGCTGGTGCATTGCTGAGGTCACTGTTGCCTCTGTGGGGATGCCCACATCAAGTGCTGCACCTGCCAGCTCTCTCATGCACCACACACTGCTACACCTGGGACTGTGGGTCTGCATCTCCTTTGGGTCAGTATATATAAACTGTAATGTGTAATACTGCGTTGAGCTAGGAACTAGTAGCTTAATAAATTGCCTGTGCTTTGCTTATTTTTTGTGTGTGCCTATGTCTCCCCATTTGAGCTGTCACTAAGTCATAAGAAAAGCCTGGGCATTCCCTCAGAGGGGCCTCTCATTTTAAATGACAGAAATACACATTCTGTAGACAAGTTTCCATGCAAGATATTTTCTGTACCCAGCTGTAGGGATCCTGATCCACTTTTTACTGGAATAACTCCCTGTGGGTGTTGGGAGCAAGAAACTCATTTCACTCTCTATTGGCAACTTGTAGGTCAGCAAAGGAGACCCCTGTTTCCAATAATAATTCTTCAAAATAACTGCTTGAAAGAGTCCAGCGCAGAGCCACAAAGATGATTGCGGGAGTGGATATGACTCTTCTGCTTCTTTAGTGTCCAAAGCAGCAGATAAAACAAGCAGAACAAAGCGTCCTTGGTCCCTCAGCAGTAGCATAAACATCCCAACATTATCAGTCCACTGGCTGGAAAACTTGCTGTTCCTTTTATCAAGCGTGCTGCTTAAAAGAGAGTTCACTGAAGGAAAAAAACAAAATGAGTAAAAAGAAAATTGGCTTCATCCTGGCTCAAACCAGGACACCTCTTATGTCATGCTTTAGGTGTACTAGAAAAGGCCAGGATTTGAGTCTTAAAGGAAGGAACAGAGGATAGTGGAGCAGTTGGATATGAAAGAATATGGGACAGTGTGAGACTGGAGGCAACAGAGGGATGGGACATAGACATTGTGCCTTGCA
>NC_067286.1:19808502-19843502 GCF_020740795.1 Apus apus
TCAATGGTCCTTTGTGTAGGGTCCTGTGTCTAGAGTTGCGGATGTTAGCTTAAGGGTCTGTAGAGAAATGCCCAGGGATAAGGATCAATCGTCTAGGTTTCAGTGTCTATGCTTAAGTGTCTATGGTTCCTGTTTATAGTCTTTAGGCTTTAGTTTGTATGGTCAAGTTTCAGGGTCTAGGGTGTGGAGTTAAGTGCCCAGGCTCAAGGGTCCAGAGTCTAGTGTTTCGGATGTTAGCTCAAGGATTTGTTTCAGGGGTTAAGATCCCATGGTCAATGGTCTAGGGTTTAGTATCTAGTGTTAGCGGGCTAGAGTTCAGTGTCTAGGTTCTAGTGTCTAGGGTTTAGGCTGTAGGCTTAATGGTCTAGACTTTCCAATGGAAGGTCTGCTGTTAAGTGCCTAGGGTCAAGGCTCACGGGTCTGTGTTTAAGACTTTAGTGTTTAGGGTTTAATGTCTAGGGTTTAGGTTGTAGGCTGAAGAGTCTAGGGGTATCGCTCTATGGTCTATAAATAAGTTCCCAGGATCAATGCTCTAGGGGTTTGATTTAGTGTCTAGGAGTAATGGTTTATTATTTAGATTGTAAGTTTTAGTGTCTAGTCTGTAGGGTCTATGATCTGTAGTTAAGTGGCCAGAATCAATGGTCCTTTGTGTAGGGTCCTGTGTCTAGGTTTTCGGCTGTGAGCTCAAGGATTTGTGTCAGGCATTAAGAGCCCGTGGTCAATGGTCTAGGTTTTAGTATCTAGTGTTAACGGTCTGCAAGTTCAGTGTCTAGGTTCTAGAGTCTAGGGTTTAGTCTGTAGGCTTAAGGGTCTAGACTTTCCAGTGGAGTGTCTGCTGTTAAGTGCCTAGCGTCAAGGCTCTCGGGTCTGTGAATAAGGGTCTAGGGTTCAATGTCCAGGGTTTAGGCTGTAGGCTTAATGATCTAGACTTTCCACTCGCGAGTCTACTGTTAAGTGCCTACGGGCAAGGCTCTCGGCTCTGTGGGTAAGGCTCTAGGGTTTAATGTCTAGGGTTTAGGCTGTAGGCTGAAGGGTCTAGTGTTACCGCTCTAGGGTGTGAAATGAAGTGGCCAGGTTCAGCATTATAGGGTTTTGGGTTTAGTATCTAGGTTTAAAGGTTTAGGATTGAGGCTGTAGGCTTAAATGTCTAGTGTTTAGGGTCTATGGTCTGGAGTTAAGTGCCCAGGATCAATGGTCCTGTGTCTAGGGTTCAGGCTGTTAACTTGACAGTCAAGGGTCTGTGGAGTAGTGCCCAGGGATACTTATCAAGGGTCTAGGGTTCAGTGTCTAGGGTTATATGTCTATGGTCCAGTGTCTAGTTTCCTGTGTATATTCTTTAGGCTGTACTTTTAAGGGCCTAGGGTTAAGGGCCTAGGGTCTGGAGTTAAGTGCCCAGGATCCAGGGTCCTGTGTCTAGGGTTCTGGCTGTGAGCTCACGGATTTGTATCAGGGTTTAAGAGCCCATGGTCAAATGTCTAGGGTTTAGTATCTAGTGTTAACGGGCTAGGGTTCAGTGTCTAGGGTCTCGTTTGTAGATATAATAATCTAGACTTTCCAGTGGAGGGTCTGCTGTTAAGCGCCTAGAGGCAAGGCTCTCAGATCTGTGGATAAGAGTCTAGGGTTTAGTGTCTAGGGTTTAGGCTGTAGGCTTAATGGTCTAGAGTTCCCAGTGGAGGGTCTGCTTTTAAAGTGCCTAGGGCAAGGCTCTCAGGTCTGTGGATAAGAGTCTAGGGTTTAGGCTGTAGGCTTAATGGTCTAGACTTCCCAGTGGAGGGTGTGCTCTTAAGTGCCTAGGGGCAAAGCTCTCGGGTCTGTAGATAAGAGTCTAGGGTTTAGGGTTTACTGTCTAGGGTTTAGGCTATAGGCTTAAGGGTCTAGGGTTACAGCTCTTGGGTCTGGAATTAAGTGGCCAGAGTCAAGGTTCTAGTGTCTTGAGTTGAGTGTCTAGGATTAATGGTTTAGGATTTAGGCTGTAGTCTTAAGCGTCTAGTGTATAGGTTCTACGGTCTGTAAGTTAAGTGGCCAGGATCAATGGTCCTGTGTCTAGTGTTGAGACTGTGAGCTTAAGAGTCTATGGTCTGGTGAGAAGTGCCCAGGGGTAAGGATCAAGGGTCTAGGTTTCAGTGTCTAGTGTTAAACGACTCTCATCCAATGTCTAGGTTCCTTTGTCTATTCTTTAGGCTGTAAGTTTAAGGGTCCAGAATTAAGGGTCTAGGGTCTGGAGTCAAGTGCCCAGGATCAAGGGTTCAGTGTGTAGGGATTTGTGTGAGCTTAAGGGTCTTGTTTCAGGGGTTCAGAGCCCATGGTCAATGGTCTAGGGTTTAGTATCTAGTGTTAACGAGCTAGAGTTCAGTGTCTAGGTTCTAGTGTCTAGGGTTTCTTCTGTAGGCTTAATGGTCTAGACTTTCCAGTTTAGGGTCTGCTGTTAAGTGCCTAGGGTCAAGGCTCTCAGGTGTGTGGATTAGTGTCTAGGGTTTAGGCTTTAATGTCTAGGGTTTTGGCTTTAATGTCTAGGTTTTAGTCTGTAGGCTTAAGGGTCTAGGGTTACGGCTCTAGGGTGTTGAATTAAGTGCCCAGGATCAACGGTCTAGGTTCTAGGCTTTAGTATATAGGATTAAGGGTTTAGGATTTAGGCTGTAGGCTTAAGCATCCTATGTTTAGGGTCTACAGTCTTGAGTTAAGTGGCCAGGATTATTGGTCCTGTGTCTAGGGTCCCATGTCTAGGGTTGAGGCTGTGAGCTTAAGGGTTTATGGTCTGGAGAGAAGTGCCCATGCATAAAGATCAAGGGTCTAGATTTCATTGTCTAGGCTCTAGGGTCTATGGTCCAGTGTCTAGGTTTCTGTGTCTGTTCTTTAGGCTGTAGGTTTAAGGGTCTAGGGTTAAGGGTCCAGGGTCTGGATATAAGTGCCCAGGATCAAGGTTCCAGTGTCTAGAGTTTCGTCTGTGAGCTCAAGGATTTGTGTCAGGTGTTAAGAGCCCAAGGTCAAATGTCTAGGGTTTAGTATCTAGTATTAACTGGCTAGGGTTCAGTGTTTAGGATCTAGTGTCTAGGGTTTAGTCTGTAGGCTTAACAGTCTAAACTTTCCAGTGGAGGATCTGCTGTTAAGTGCCTAGGGTCAAGGCTCTCGGGTCTAGGGTTTAGGGCTAAGTGTCTATGGTTTAGGCTGTAGGCTTGAGAGTCTAGGGTTACTGGTCTAGGGTTTGGAGTTACATGCATAGGATCAGGGTTCTAAGGTCTAGGATTTAGTATCTAGGGTTAAGAGTCAAGGGTTTAGGCTGTGGGCTTAAGTGTCTAGAGTTATGGGTGTAGACTCTGGAGTTAAGTGCTTAGGGTCTGTGGTCTAGGGTAGAGGGTCCAGAGCCTGTGGTCTAGTATCTAGCATTAAGTCTGTACGTTAAGGCTCCAGATTTATGGGTCTGGAGTTCAGTGGTCCGATTCAAGGCTTTATGGCCTAGGCTTTAGTATCCTGGGTTAAGGGTGTAGTATCTAGGGTTTTGGTTGTAGGCTTAATGGTCTAGAGCTACAGGTCTAGGGTCTGGAGTTAAGTGCCCAGGGTCAAGCATCTATTGTCTAGTGTTTAGCATGTAGGCTTAAGGGCCCAGTGTCTATGGTCTACGCAGTAAGCTTAAGGGTCTCGGCTTAAGGGTCTAGGGTCTGGAGTTAAGTGGCCAAGATCAGGGCTCTAGGGTCTAGGGTTTAGTATCTAGTGTTAAGGGTCTACTGTCCAGTGTCTAGGATTTGTGTGTAGGCTTAAAGGTCTAGAGTTACTCGCCTAGGGACTTCAGCTAAGTGCCCATGATCAAGGGTCTAGGATCAGGTATCTAGGGTTAAGGGTCTAGGGTTTAGGCTGTAGGCTCTAAAGGTGTAGAGTTAAGGGTCTATGGTGTGGAACTAAGTGCCCAGGATCAGGGCTCTAGGGTCTAGGGTTTAGTATCTAGGATTAAGGGTTTAGGATTTAGACTGTAGGCTTTAGAATCAAGGGCATTACATTTGAACCTAATAATACCATTATAAATGGAACATGTGAGAATATAAACAATTAATAATTTTAGTCTATGTGGTCAAATAATCTTTTCTTTATGTATTTCTGCCAAAAGATTAGCTGTCGGTAGTTCATGCATGCATATGTGTGTAATTGTGCTTCCAGACAAAGACCATATATTCTGCCACCAATATAGAATTTTGCAGTATTCATACAAAGTGATCCATATTAACCTATCATGTCCTGTCTCAGATATAAGAGGGTTGTCAGAACTTAAGTTTGGTGGTCCTAATCTGTTTATTCCTCTAAGAGAGTTGCCTCACAGAGAAGAGTTTCCTGTGTCATGTCTATATACAAACAATGTAGAAAGTCAAAAAGTGGCATTTTTATCAGTTTCAAGTTTCTGCAGAATGTAACTGAAATCTAAATAAACAGAAGTTGATTTCTTTTTTCTTCTGCAGCTGCTTTAATGTTTAATTCCAATACCTTAATTAGATGATGCCAGCTTACTGGGAACAGAATTCTGAAGTTCACAGGGCCAGGTAGAAAGTGTTCAATCATTCTTTAATACAGTACAAGTGTATTCACCCATATAACTTTGAAAAAAACAACTCGTACTTACCATCTATGCAAAAGAAAAATAATTGTTTACCCCCCAAAAAAACAATTTTGGCTCTCTTTAAATCAATGGTAATTCTTTCAACAGAAGAATTTTGCCACTGATTAATCACCAAGCAGTAGCAGGAAAGAGAAGGGAAGGAGATCTGGATAGAAAATCACAGAAGAACAGTGTAGTATTTCACTATTAGCTGGTGCTGCTTATGTATACAGAAAAATATCTGTTTAAATACACTTTGAGGACACAGAAAGGCAATCAGGCAGACCGTTTTTTTAAATAACAGGAGAGCTTTATAGTTTTTGGTTTTACACCTGCTGTAACTGGTTTTGAAAAAGCTATTAATTTATTGTCACACTACAATGTCTTTTGATTTAGTGATGCAGACCTAAATTGCTAATTTATTTTAAGTATTTGTAGAGGCTCATGCTTGTCTCCAACATTAATTACTTAAACCAAAGTCAATGGTTTATCCCTGAGAAAACTGGTAATGCACTAATGAGAATGGTAGGCAGCATATCAGTTGAGCACTTGATAAAATTATCACAGCCAAACCCTTTTGACAGCCTACAGCTCTTTTAAAAACTTCGATAAAGAAATGGAACTTGCTTGTAAGTAGGTGATTGCTCCTGATGGAGCACTTAAGTCCAGAAGTAGATCCTGGGAACCAGGAGGAGCAGGGGGGTTTAAAGGCAGCACAGCTCTACACTTTGGAAATAAAGCCACCTTACAGGCAGGTTTGTTTTATTTTTTCAAGTTCTTATACAGACACCTTTTTGATGATAGTAATAATACATAGTATAACATAGCCAAGGAACTGGGGGAGAAACATTCTCAAGTGCAGAAAGTTTACCTTTATCCCTCATTGTTTTTTTATCTTTCTCTAAAAAGTGTTGATTTATGTAAGCATGACTCTTGGACCACCTTAAGCAAACCCAGCATTTTAAAGAACTCTTTCTTTCATGAGCTTAGGATGTAAGTAAGGTTATAACATTTTGTTCAGACCTCTCAAAGCCCAGAAAGTGACGTTCTAACCATTTTTATCTTGCAAAGACCAGGATGCAGAAAAGTTGCGGACTTAAAGTTATGCAGCAAACCACTGTGAGTGTTAGAGAAAGCACAGCACTCACCAGATGTCACGTGACATCTCTGGCTGAGCACAATGCCTCTAAGACCCATAAAAGCTGGTTGAGTTCTAGCGCAGATGCAGCTGTCTTAATGTCTGAAATGAACATAAAGTGATTTGAATCACTTAAAAAAACTTTTGAAAAGCTGGCAGCCCATAGCTTGGACTGGCATACCCTTCGCTGGATTAAAAACTGGCTGGATGACCAGGCACAGAGAGTGGTGGTGAATGGTGCTGCATTCAGTTGGCGTTCGGTGAGCAGTGGTGTTCCCCAGGGATCAGTACTAGGCCCAGTCCTGCTCAACACCTTCACTGATGACCTGAATGAAAGGATTGAGTCTACCCTTAGTAAATTTGTGGATGACACCAATTTGGGGCAGAGTATAGATCTGCTGGAGGGTAAGAAGACACTGCAGAGGCATATGGACAGGCTGGATCAATCAGCTGAGGCCAGCGGTATGAAGCTCAACAAGATCAAGTGCCAGGACCTACACTTTGCCCACAATAACCCCATGTAGTGCTACAAGCTAGGGGAAGAGTGGCTGGAGAGCAGCCCAGTAGAGAGGGACCTGGGAGTATTGGTTGACAGTCGTTTTAACACAAGCCAGCAGTGTGCTCAGGTGGCATGGAAGGCCAATGACATCCTGGCTTGTATCAGGAATAGAGTGGCCAGCAGGTGTAGGGATGCAATTCTCCTCCTGTACTTGGCACTGGTGAGGTCTCACCTGGAGTACTGTGTGCATTTCCGTGCCTCTCACTTCAAGAAAGATATTGAGGTGCTGGAGCAGGTCCAGAGGAGAGCAATGAAGCTGACGAAGGGACTAGATGGAAAGTCTTATGAGGAGAGGCTGAAGGATCTGGGGTTGTTTGTTTAGCCTGGAAAAGAGGAGAGTCATGGGGGACCTTATCACTCTCTACAAGTACCTGAAGGCAGGTTGTAGTCAGGTGGGGGTTGAGCTCTTCTCCCAAGTAACTAGTGACAGGATGAGAGGACATAGCCTGAAGCTGCACCCAGGGAGGTTTAAGTTGGCTGTTAAGCAGCACTTCCTCATAGAAAGGGTGATTAGACATTGGAATGGACTGCCCAGGGAAGTGGTGGCGTCACCATCCCTGGAGGTGTTTAAGGAAAGTGGATGTGACACTTAGTGTCATGGTCTAGCTGACGTGGTGGTGTTAGGTCATAGGCTGAACTTGATGATCTCAGAGATCCTTTCCAGCCTCAATAATTCTGTGATTCTCTGATTCTGTGAATATTCCCAAAATCACAGAATGATAACGGTTGGAAGAGACCTCTGAAAATTATCTAGTCCAACCCCACTGCTAGAGCAGGATCACCTAGAGTAGATAGCACAGGAATGTGTCCAGACATGTTTTGAATGGCTCCAGAGAAGGAGACTCCACATTCTCTCTGGGCAGCCTGTTCCAGTGCTCTATAACAGTAAAGCAGTTTTTCCTTATGTTTAGCTTGGACCGTCCTAAGCTCCAGCTAGTGCCCATTGCCCCTTGTCCTGTAGTTGGGAACCACTGAAAAGATTTTGGTTCCATCCTCCTGACACCTACCCTTTAGATATTTATAAAGTGTTCATGAGATGCTCTCTCACTCTCCTCTTCTGTGGGCTAAATAGACGCAGCTCCCTCAGCCATTCCTCACAGGGCAGATGCTCCATTCCCCTAATCATCTTTGTGGCCATGCATTGAACTCTTTCCAGTAGTCTTATCCTTCATAAACTGGGGAGCCCCAAACTGGATGCCGTATTCCTGTTGTGGCCTCAACAAGGCAGAGTAGAGGGGGAGGATAACCTCCTTCAACCTACAGGCCATACTCTTCTTAATGCACCCCAGGATGCCAGTGGCCTTCTTGGCTGCAAGGGCACATTGTTGTCTCCTGGTCAGCCTGCTGTCCACCAGAACCCGAGGTCCTTTTTTTCCCAGAGCTGGTCTCCAGCAGGTCATCCCTCAAGTTGTACTGATACATGGAGCTGTTCCTCCCCAGACACAGAATTTTACACTTGCCCTTGTTGAATTTCATTAAGTTTCTCCCTGCCCAACTGTCCAGCTTGTCCAGGTTACACTGAAGGGCAGAAGAGCCTTCTGGTGTGTCAGCCTTTCCTCCCAGTTCTGTATCATCAGCAGACTTCCTAATAGTACACTCTATCTCTTCATACAGATTCTTGATGAATATATTGAACAGGGCTGGACCCAGTACTGACCCCTGGGGAACACCACTAGACCTAGGTCTCTAACTAGACTCTGCCTCACTTACCACAACTCTCTGAGCTCCGTCCTTCAGTCAATTCCCAATCCACCTCATTTTCCTAACATCCAATCCACACTTCTTGAGTTTGGCTGTGAGGATGCTCTGGAAGATGGTGCCAAAAGCCTTGCTGAAGTCAAAGTAGACCACATCCACTGCCCTCCCCTCATCTATCCATCCAGTTATGCCATCGTAGAAGGCTATCAGATTGGGCAAACATGTCTTGCCCTGGGTGAATTCATGCTGACTACTCCTGATGACCCCCTTTTCCTTGACATGCTTTGAGATGGCGCTGAGAATAAGCTGTTCCATCATCTTTCCAGAGATGGAGTTGAGGCTGATTGTTCATAGTTACCTGGGTCCTCCTTCCCCTTTTTGAAGACTAGAGTAACACTGGACTTCCTTCAGACTGTAGGCACCTCTTCTTTTTTTCCAGTACTTTTCTAAGATTATGGAGAACAGCCTAGCAATGGCTTCAGCCAGTTGCCTCAGCACTCGTGGCTGCATCCCATCCAGAGAAACAAACTGTGCTGCTTCCAAGGCAAGGGATGGGGAGGGCAATAAGAGATGGAAGTTTTGCTGCCCCATCAGAAGACGAGTAGATCAAGGCTCCTGGTGGGAGAGCAGAATTTGGCTGTTGCCCACTGGTGTGTTTTTAACTCTGTCTCCTCCCCACACTTGTTGCTCGTGCAAGACCATTTTCTTCCTCATGGTCCTGTAGTTAAGAAAAAGCCAAGCTTTTGATGAAATGTGTGAAACATGAGATCTGGCCCTTTTCTGGCTCTCTATACATGATAAACTGCATTAATCATTCTAGTTAGTACCTATTTATAATGTAAAGATAATCTAAACTATAGGGACTTGATACCATGAAAAGCCAAAATCAGCACTCAATAGTCATAGTGACTATTAAGCAGGCATTCTTTATTTCATCAGTGGGCAACACTGGGGATATCTCCACCATGAGTACGCCAATGAGATAGTAAAACACCCCAACTAATATACACAAAACCCATGCATATTCAATTAAATGTCAATGAGTTTCTGGAATTCTTTCATATAGTCATTTTATTTCCTGGAACTAGTTATCTTTGTAATTATACATGCTCCAGGGTCTCCTGTGGGGGGGGTCTTTGTTGATTTTAGTCCTTTGTCTCCTGCTGGTCTCAATCAATTTCCAACTGCTTTGTCATCTATTTACATGTAAAAGGACTGAAAACTGCCCAGATGGGTCCAGAAGCAACATGACCACTATGCTGGAATGTTGTCTGTTGGTAGTGAAACAAAAATTTCGGAGCTTCCAAACCCCCTTGCTTTCTAACACTCCTCACTGCAGTGGGAGGCTGGGTAAGGATTCCGAGATCAAGACCCAATAACAACAAACAAGCTGTTATTGAGCAGGCATTCTTTATTGCAGCGCTGGGCAGCACTGGGGAATTCTCCACCATGAGTGCTCCAACAAGTCAGTGAAACAACCCCGACTAATATACACCAAAAACGTGCATATTCAGTTCCATGTCAATGAGTCCCCAGAATTCTTTTACGTAGTCATTTTATTTCCTGGAATTGGCTATCTTTGTAATTATGCATGCTCGAGGGTCTCCTGTGGGGGTCTTTGTTGATTCTAGTCCTTTATTCTCTTTGTCCTATCTCTGTCCTGGTCCTGTCTCCAGTCTCCTGCTGGTAGATTGCCCAGGTGGGTCAGGATCCACATCAGTGTGTCTGCAGGGCCCCAGGTTCTTAGAAGACTTGATGTTATCACAACCTACAGGATGCTTGGCATAGTTGACTGATAGTTTCACAAAGCACTTTGTTTTAAAAGCAACCCTCAGTATAGCAAATTCATTATTTTAGTAAACTTTTATGAGGCTATATTTCTATTGAATTTACTAACAAATATTCTATGATGTATCAACGTAATCTGCTCTCTCACTGATACTGTTTATCTTATTTCTTTAGCAAGGTGAGCAAAAATAAAATAGCTTGGAAGAAACCACTTTACAGAAACCATTAAATTATTCAATACTGCACTCAACTTCTTTGATGCTCTATTAGTGCAAGATAACTAAATGCTGTTAAAAAATCAAAGGGAGGAAAAGAAGCTGTGACCCCATTTGAGGAAACAGTCATAGCACAGTCTGCTGCTAGTGTAATTTTCAAAGGTTTATTTTCAGATGTCCCTTTGAATCTTCCCTACTATAGAAATGTTTGCTGACTCTAATCTGAAACTACTGCCAGCTGTGTTCTCTTTTCCAAATTGCAGAATCATTGGAATTGACCTGAATTGTACTCATCGGACAAATTCTGCTGAAGCACATGCTCACAGAAAGGGTGATCAGACATTGGCTTGGCATCTTTCTCTTGCAATGTTGTTGTTGTAGAAACACTCTGCAATCACTAGACTAGTCTCATTCATTGCAAAACAATTGGATGAGGTAATAGCTCACATCTGAGTGCTTGTCTTTGCAGCCTTGTTTTCTAAGAAAGCCTGTGCATGTGTATGTGCACCTTTCCTGTCTGTCTCCTTGTATCTATTGAAGCTATTGGCCAGTTTTAACTGTAATTGACACATGAGTAGAAGTCCCAAGGAAACCACAGGTTCAATGGAAATGGTCAGGTAAGGAAAACAGGTCCCTCAGTAAAAGACAAAGTCTAGGAAGTGCTGCAACACCTACTAGACAGGAAAGAATCCAGATGAGACACATCTGTAGTTAACAGTCTTACTGCGGGAATCTTTTATGCACAGCCCACAGAGGTTTTGAGATCTGTGCTGGAAGACCCAAATCCACAGGCAACCAGGTTTTCTTTGTCTCAGGATTCCCAAACCTTTGAGACCACAGAAGAATTTAGGAGTGAAAAAGGCTCTACCCTGATTGAAGAAGATTGTGTTAAAGATCAGTTAAGGAAACTGGACTTCTACACATCCATGGGCGCTGATGGGATGCACCCATGTGTGCTGAGGGAGCTGGCAGAAGTCAGAGCTAGACCGCTCTCCATCACCTTTTAAAAGCCCTGGAAAACGAGAGAGGTGCCTGAGGACTGGAGGAAAGCTAATGTCACTCCAGTCTTCAAGAAATGAAAGAAACAGGACCTGGGTAACAAGACCTATCATTAGCAGCTCATTCTAAAGATCATCTCTAAGCACATGGAAGAAAAGAAGGTTATCACCAGTAGCCAGCATGGATTCACTAAGGGGAAATCATGTTTGACTAATATGATAGCCTTCTATGATGATGTGACAGAATGGATAGTTGCAGGGAGAATAGTGGATGTTGTCTTCCTCACCTTTAGCAAGACTTTTGACACTGTTTCCCATAACATCCATGTGGATAAGCTCAGGAAGTGTGAGTTAGAAGAGTGGATAGTGGGATGGATTGAGAACTGGTTAAACAACAGAGCCCAGAGGGTTGTGATCAATGGTGCAGAGTAGAGTTGGAGACCTGTGACTAGTGGTGTTCCCCAGGGGTCAGTACTGGGCCCAGTCTTATTCAACATCTTCATCAATGACCTGGGTGAGGGGATGGAATGGATCCTCAGCAAGTTTGCTGATGATACAAAGCTGGGTGGATTGGTTGATACACCTGAAGGCTGTGCAGCCATTCAGCAAGATCTAGACAGACTGGAGAGGTGGGCAAAGATGAATCTAATGAGGTTCAACAAGAATAAATGTAGAGTCCTGCACCTGGGGAGAAAAAAAAACATGCACCAATATAGATTAGGGACTGACCTGCTAGAAAGCAGCCCCATGGAGAAGGACCTTGGGGTCCTGGTGGACAAGTTATCCATGGGACAGCAATGTGCCCTTGAGGCCAATAGAGCCAGTAGTATCTTGAATTGTATTAAGAACAATATGGCCAGCAGGTCAAGGGAGGTTCTTCTCCCCCTCATAAGACCATATCTGGAGTACTGTGCCCAGTTCTGGGCTCCCCAGTTCAAGAGGAGTAGGGATATAGAGGAAAAAGTCCAGTGGAGGGCTACAAGGATGATTAAGGTGCTGGAACATTTGTCATATGAGGAAAGGTTAAGAGATCTGGGGCTGTTTAGTTTTCATGGTTTGAGCCCAAAAAGACAACAACGAAACAGCCACATGGCCGCTTACTCAACGCCCCCCCAACACACACATTCTCTCTTGGATGAGGAGGACAAAGCTCATAGGTTGAGACAGAGGACAAGGAGGTCACAGGCAAAACAGACAAGGGGGAAAAAATTTAATTTAATACTAATCAAACACACACAGGACACAGACAACACAAAGAGCAGTGCTTGCATGTTACCCCACCTCTCCCTTCTTCCCAGGCCCAAATTACTCTGTTCCCAGTTTCTCTCCCTCCTTCTCCTCAGTGGCACAGGGGGACAGGGGATGGGGTTTAGAGTCAGTTCACAGGTTGGCAGTTCCTGCTGCTCCTTCCTCCTCAGGAAGATGGATTCCATACAGTCCTTCACTGCTTCTCCATGGGGTCCCTTGCATGGGAGAGAATCCTCCACAAACCTCTCCTTCAGGAGTCCTTCCCACAAGATCAGGAGCAAGATACTCCAGCACAGGCTTCTCACAGAGTCATGGGCTGCTTCAGGAACAACCAAGTCCCCTGGCGCCAAGGTCTTCCAAAGCTACATAATCAGAGTCCACTGGCCACAAAATACATATGCACTGGGCAAGTTCACCCCCCCTGGTGCGTTCAAGGAATATTCCACCACATTCCTTCATGAATGCAGGGGGACAGCCTGCCATCTCTCCATAGGTTGCAGGGAAACTTCTTGGGCACCTTCTTGTCCTTCTTCCATCAACAACCACCAGCACCTCTCTGCTTCCACAGCACAGCTTTTTTAAAATTTTATTTTCTTTGAGTGCTCACGCTGCTCAGATCTCATTTCAGTTCTTTCATATGTTAATCGCAGAGGTGCACCTATTGTCCCTCTAATGGCTGGTTTTGGAGCAGGGGACACTTCTCACGTTCTTATTGGACCACTTCTGGGGCCCTTCCCCTGCTACCAAAAAACTCACCAAACTAAACCAGAACATTAGTCTTCAGAAGAGAAGACTAAGAGGGGACATTGTTAATGTCTATAAATATCTGACAGGTGGATGTCAAGAATGGGCCAGTCTCTTTTCAGTGGTGCCCTGATACAGGATGAGGGGAAATGGCACCAAGCTACAAGACAGGAAGTTCCACCTCAACATGAGGAAAAACATCTCTGTTGTGAGGGTGATAGAGCACTGGAACAGGCTGCCCAAAGAGGTTGTGGAGTCTCCTTCTCTGGAGACTTTCAAGACCAATCTGTGTGATCTGTCCTAGGTGTTCCTGCTGCAGTGGGGGCGGTTGGACTCGATGGTCTCCAGGCGTCCGTTCTATGATTCTGTGATTCTATGATTCCCTTCTTGTCATGATGTCGTTGGCCCAGTCCAAAGCCCAGATCAGAGTGTAACTGATCAGGATGTTTTACCAAATGAGTCTATCCCTAAATTGCTATGAGGTTGCTTACACTGGGAACTGTAGACTGGTAGCTCTGCACAGACATGGGCACACACACACACAGAGGAACAGTTCCATGAAATCAATTGAGCCTTTTATTTTTAACAACCTTAAAAGAAAAGGGAATGGAAAACATGGGATACACCGAGAGTTAAAATAAGCAGGTGAGATATGTGTTTGTAGCAGGGTTTGTATTAGTGTAGTATATGAAAATGAATATAGATGAGTGTGCATAGATACATGTTTAGCTTATAGAGATACAAAAGAACGAGAGAAGAAAACTATTACAGATAATAAGCAGGGACCCGATTTATTTCCCCTTTTGGGGCAGACAATATGCGTGATAGTGAGAGGCTGATTACAATAACCTGGCAGTGAGAAAGGCTCAATAGTAAGGAGTTTCAGAGTAAGATAGTCTTACGATTCCTGAAGCGCAGCAGCAGCAACAATGACAATCTCAGGAATGCTGGAGAGGCGAGGAGCCCAACAAGCTGTTTTGCCTCTCTGGATCTGGGTCTGGTGGCAGAGCCATAGCCTGTTGCAGTCTCAAGAGAGTACTGATTTCAGGTCTTTATTTGGTCTTCTATTCCAATTTCTTCTGTCTTCTTTTCTTCTCTCTCCTTTCTTCCAGCAGCAGTGAGCAAGAGCGGCTATGACCGACAACTACCACCGACAGACTTCCTTATATTCTTTTGCAGGGTGGATAGCTTTTGATCAGTCTTTTCACTCAGTCCTTACAGTCTTAGTCCAATCAGCAACCAGTGCCTACCTGCAGTTCCTGATGAAAAGTTGCAAAAATGTAGCTTTTTTCCTACCAAAGGCTGGGTCCTGGCTGCAAAGATAGCGAGGTGGGCTGGCTGTCTCTATCCTTAATTGTCTGAGTCCCAGCTGCAGCCCTCCCTGCAGTGTTGCCTCTGCTTCTTTTGTGGAGGCTGGTTATCCACATCCCTTTTCAAGAAATTCAGTGCTTTAACAAATTAAGATGGGGGAGTTCTCTGCTTAACAACCCTGATCTTTTAAAATTTATTTTTAAAGGCATGTTATACCTGGATCTGATTCAGTTCAGTATTTAAATCAAAACCAGTTTTCCCCAGACTCATAGACCCATTTTTCCTTACATGATGAATTGCACAGATTGCTTACGTGAAACGAAATAGATCTGATCTCTGTGAAGAGTAAGTTAGGGCTTCTCAGAGTTGCACAAAGTGATTTTACAGACAATAATAAATCCTCCATTCTTTGCAAGCTGCTGATGAAAAAAAGTCAGAATCACTGCTTTTATTTGTGGCTTGCTCTCCACCAGATGGTGCACTTTTCCTTGTCCTGAGTTTGCTGTTCACTCCCAATCAATTAATATCTTGCCACATTGCCCCCCCTGCAGTTCTTTATCTGTCTTTGTCCACACCGTTCATCTTGATGTATTGCACTAGGTGACCTGCTTTCACAGGTCTGACCAGCAGTTGTGTATAACTGCTTTATAGGATGTTTGGAGTCTGTTTTTTCCAAAACTTATGCTTCATTGCAAAACTGCGTTATTGTAACTGATGACAATGGCTTTGTGTCAATACATCCCAATGCTTTTTTACCACCATACATATTCACCTTTATGGTACAGTCTGAAAGAAACAAACTAAGAAACCAGATATCCTCTGTGCAATTCTGCATACCAGCATTATTGCTAGAGGTCATAATGTAGTCAAGCATAGGATTATGACCTGTGATGGAATGCATTAGCTCTTTGGAAATCACATATTCTTTTCTCCAGACTAGGCCTACATAACTATAAACAAGTGGATGACATGCCAAATTAAAAACAAAGCTTGAGTCAAGCAGGAAACATGATTTTACAGTGTCTGCATCCCGTGATTTACAGTGCAGATACTTACTGCATTTGCCTTGACACGGGGCTGTCTGCTCCCTGCTGCCAACTCATTTTGACTCCCCCAGAACAGGTCACCAAAGATCTCATGTAATTTACATTTTTATCTAGTAGCAGGGAGACAGCCAGCAAAGGATTTTGTAAAGGCTTCATTGGCTCTACTAAAAGCTCTGAAAATTATAAATAGTTAATGCCGTGTCCTGTTACATGCTCCCTGTCATTTTAGATGTGTGGACTTACACCACTCAAAACAGTAAAGGCACTGATCCACAAAAAATGTTCTTGAGACCAGATAAGCCTCCAGGCACTGACTGCTTCGCAGGGACTACAGAGCCAGCTGCAGCCCTGTTCTTCAGCTGTCAGCATCCTCAGCCTTCTCACATCTCTGCATAGACCTCACTTCTCCCTTTTCCATGGATTTTCTTTTAGTAAAACTCCTGGAATAACTAAGCATATATTTTTCTGTCAGTTCTTTTCTTTGTTTCTTTCTCCCTCTCAGTACCTGCTATAAATGGATGGTCAGCTATAGGAGTTGCCTTTCTGTTAGGACTTTTGTGCTTTGCTCTGTTGATGGTACTGGACTAGGAAGAAGGCAGGTAAAAGATTGATATGGAGCTAGGATTTTTCATCTTTAAATATTTTATGAGACTGAGAATTATCACTTCTATGTTCACTTCTGCCTGAAATAACACATACTTGCTCAAGGCACACAGTGAGTCAATGTTGAATAGCTATGCTTGGGCTTTAGCTTGCAAATTTATAATGCATTTTGGGGGCTCTGTAACAACAGCAGATTTTAAAAGGGAAAAAAAATTATTAAAGAAAATCTTGGCAAGACAGAATACTGTAGTGAACCTAAGACTTGTAACTATTGAGTGTTGGAGGCTACTAATTCAGACGTCCTTTCATCCATAGACCAAGTGCCATCTTAAAAACAGTAAGGACTTTTGGTGGAGAACTGAACTAAAATTCCATTCTACTTCTTTCTTCTTTTCCCTCACCTTCTAGTAGGAAAAAAGTTTTTAACTGTGAATAGTTTTAATAAAAATTTTACATTTTATTTCAGATTGCATGTTTTTTCCTGACATGTTTTTTCCTGACATGTTTGTCTTATTTATATGCCATTGTGGATATATTACTTAGTTAAACAGCGAGAAGCACTGTATTTTCCTTGCTGACATGCAGCTGAATCCTACAAATTGCTTCTTCACAGAGAAGTCCATGTGCAGGGATGGACCTTGAGAGCTGTCTTGAGCTTATTTTTCCTTGCTGTTTTAGTGATGCACCAGATCATGTTATCTGTTGTGTGGTCTGCACATCCTCCTTATTCAAATGCATAGGTGTTGTAACCTTCACAGTTAGATCCACTCTTAAGTGGTGAAGCCACTGCATGTGTTTGTGCCTTAATGAAAGCAAATCCTACATCTCAAGATTTGCTTATGGATTGGGAAGTCTATTTCAGTTTGGTCTTTTCCTATCTACAGGATCAAACTCTAAGAGTGGACTATTTATTTTCACTCTCCAGCTGCCTTAATAGTAGGATGCATTTGTAGGACAAGGAAAGTTATTGGAAGAATTTAAGCTCTCATCTGATCCACTATTCAAGATAAAAGACTTCAGAGCTGCTTGGATCAGCTGTCTCTGGGAATTATTTTTGCCAGATGACCCAACAACACTGAGGTACGAAAACTGATTCAGAAACAGTCACAATCCTGATGAAGATGGGACAACAGAGCTGCAGAAAATACTTGCTCATAATGCAGAAATGTAAACTGTACAGTATGCGTGCAGAAGAGTTAATTGAGTTAGTCAAGAGTTAATCAAGTGCTTTTGTCTCCAGAGAAGCACACAGTTTGAAAGTGTGTTGCCCTTCCTTACACCTTTTAATTACAAGTAGTAGAGATAAGTTAGCAGTCAAAATGATAGCAAGCTGATCATTGAGACTAAAGGAATGAACAGCTGGTTTTTTGGCACCCAAAGACACATCATAGCTCCTGTAGCTGATGTACCCTTTTCAGAGGCTGTGAGCGTTTCTTGGATAAATGTGTCTAGTTGAAGGTCTCTCAGCCACATTCTTTTTTCTCTCTGGGGTGTAAGGACCAAAAAAACCTGTACTGTGTAGGTCCAGCATATTAACAAAACAATGATCCTTACATTTGGCTTGACATTTTGTTTACTATTGTGTTTGTGAAATAAGGACAAGCCATAAACATCCATATAGCTGCATCTCTGCAATGACATGCTCTGACACGCACGAATAATTTCAGTGGAAATGTTCCTGCAGCTACCTTAGATCTTTGTGGATTCTCAAGAAATCCAGTCAGGGAGAAAAACAACCATAACCTGTTACTGAGGTCACAGTATGATTAAGACATTATGAATAGTCATGCTGGAAACAAAAGCTTTGGTGCATACTTGGTGAGAACTATGGGGGTTGATAAAAGTTTGCAGAGCACTTCAAAATAATGAAGCACATGGAAAAATTTTAGCTTGTGGATAATTTCCAGGCAAAAACAGTTTCTGAGCAAGCTGTTCAATGTGGGGATTTCACTTACCCTGTGAATCATCCCAACATTGTCTTAAAGGTAAATAATTAACTAAAAATTTAGGAGAAACAGTGTCCCAGGGAAGTGAATAATTGCTTTGTGGTGCTGTAGTAACTGATGGATTAATCCTCTAAGTTTAAAGTTCTCACCAGCATTGATACATCTTCTGAGTGGGTCATAAATACATGAGAAAATATCTTCTTTGCATCAGAAATGTTGTCAACACATAAAATACCTTTCTTCCCTATGTCCTTTAAAAGAGGATATTTAATAACTTGCCCACATAACTGCTTGTCTGCTTGTGACAAAACATCCCCACATTGATTTTAACATGTTAACATTTTACTCTCATTACACTTTTATCAGTCATTGCACAAAAATGCATGCTTAGAAATTAAAGTATTCTAAAATACCATTGCAATTGTTTTTGTGCTTTATATACAGTATTAAAAATAAAACAGTCTACCGCAGGTAATTTATTAAAGCAGCTAATAATGAGTTCATTATTGCATAGCAAGCCAGTGTTGCAGTTGTGGTTATAGGCCTAGCCAAGGTTTTTGATCTTCTGATTCATTAATGTATACATGAAAAGACTTTAGCTTTCATCTTACATTCATTGGCTAATTATCTCAGTAACTGGTCTCACTCAGGTCTCAGTTCTTATTAAAAGACTTACCCTTTAATTTTCCTTTCTCAATACAGGGAGTGAATCACCATTGTCATGATTTATTGTCCTTTCGTAGAAGAAATTTGTTCTTTTTACAGTCTGTAAATTTTGTAGTTGAAACAATTTGAAAAATACCAGGTGATGTAGCTATTTTCAGAGACATGATTTGATGATGACATCATTCCTAGACCTGGTTTTAAACAAGAAAATGCAGCACTTAGGAGTTCAGCCAACCACACCACACCAGCTGAACTGAGCAGCTTCTGACTTCTTCCTCTGCTCCTAGTCAATCAGGACATTAAACAGTGATTGTGAATAAGATTCAATATTAAGAGTGTATTTAAAAACACAATGAAGTTTAATTCTTTGATCTGCTAGCCTGAGTATTAGAAGTCATTACTATGTCAGAAGTGAACGGCAAGTAATTTCCTCTTGGAAGACCTTGTGTCAATTTAAAGCTTCCCATCAGCTCTAGAATCTCTATGCAAGAGCATAGTGTAGTTTAAAGCATTCATTCACTTCCAAATATTGCAAATGGCCACTTCTATCCAAATTAATTTCAGTCAAAATAATACATATATAAAAAATATTCCTATATATCTTAATACTCAGTTCTGAAGGAATGAAATCTGGATGGTGATTTGAAAATATGGCTTTGTTTTATACAGAGAGTGTGTTTTTCACCTTGCCTCTCAAAGAATATTAGTAGTTGCCAAATGGTGCTTAATAGATGATTACCAGTCCATCCCTCCTCCATATTTTAAATTATATTATAATAAATAATATTTTTTTCTCTATCAGCAAATAGGAGGATTGTTTCTGACTTAGGACTTGCAGACCAAATATTTTTACACCAGGATGTTAAGATATACATCCTTTGTTTCTTATTACTGTAAACAAAATACATTTATTGAAGATTTTTTTCATTAGAAACTAACATTAAATTTGTATGCTACAGCATTAAGGTAATGAATGCATGGAGTGGTAAGACTGCTGATATGCCTGCAATTTGTAGTATAACTTATTTTTTGTTGTGTCTTTTGACTGAGGAATCCATGTGTGAACATCTCATAACTTACTTGCCTCTTGCCTTGACTGTCACTGTTTTTCCAGGGTCAAAAGGTGGTTCTGGGACTGGAGCTTGTTCCTTACCATGTTATAGGGAGAAACATAATGGTGGCTGCATTCTTTTAACTTGTATTCTTATGGACACTGCATTATATGGTGCCTCAGTGCTTCTACACATAGTGTTATTGGAGTTGTGAAAAGGAATCTGATGTTTAGAAGATGAAGTGACACGGCAAGAAGAATATGACAGTGGACTGACCATGAGCAGGGGAAAAAGTAAGCTGATGACTAACATAAGCTACTTGCTAGAATGTGATAAATCATTGCATAATAAAGGAAGACGTACAAGTACTATCCTTAGGAATTCTTAAAATTAGTTTAGATGATAGACTAGTTACAATGGTAGTTATAATAGCAGTTTCTATTCATGGAAAACACCTGATTGATCAAGGAATGGATTATGGGGACAGATGAAGACCTGAAGCCTGTAGCAACCTAGTCTGATCCCTTATCTGACTTCTTTGAGTGAGCGGTTAAACTAGAGACCTCCTGAGGTTCCTTCCAACTTTAATTATCCTATGAAGTACATATATTCAAGGGTATACTGAAGAAAAGAAATATAGAAATATACAGTCTGTAGAATAATAGAATAACAGAACCATAGAACGGTTTGGGTTGGAAAGGATGTTAAAGATCATCTAGTGGGCAGGGACACCACCTGTCCTGTCCAGTCTAGATTTGAGCACTTCCAGGGGTGAGGCAGCCGTAACTACTCTGGGCAACCTGTTACACTTTCTCATCACCTTCACACCAAAGAATTTCTTCCTAATGCCTAATCTAAGTCTCCCCTCTTTCCATTTTAATCCATTATGCCTTGTCTTATCACTACTCACCCTTATAAAAAGTCCCTGCCCAGCTTTCTAGTAGGTCCCCTTCAGGTGTGGAAAGCTGCTATAAAGTCTTCCTGAAGACATCTCTTGTACAGGATGAACTGCCTCAGCCTGTCTTCATAGGAGAGGTTCTCCAGCTTTCTAATAATCTTTGTGGCTCTCCTCTAAATTCACTCTGACAGCTCCACGCCCTTCTTATGTTGAGGGCTCTAGAAATGGACATAGTACTTTGCATGAGGTCTTCTCATGAGAATGGAGTAGAGAGGGAGAATCACCTCCTTTGACCTGCTGGCCACACTTCTGTTGATGGAGCCCAGGATACGATTGGCTTTCTGGGCTGCAAGCAGACATTGCTGACTGATGTTGAGCTTTGCAACTAACTTAATTCACCATTTCCCTCAGAGCGTCAGATGGATCTCATCAATTCCCATGGAATTGTGCACTTTCTGGTTGTTTAGATGGTGTTGAAATTGCTCTTCCCCCTACAGTGGGTTGAAACTCCTCTCCCTACACCCTTTTCACTTTTTTTTTTCTCTCTCCCCCTGCCCCTCCCCCCCCCAGCTCCATTTCTTCTCCCCTAATTTTCTGCTTTTCTAAGTGCTGGGCAATTAACGCTTACCTGTGTAACTGTGTTGTGATCCTAGAATAAGCTTTTTGTGCACTATCTGTCCATACCCAGAAAAGGTCAGATGTAAGCATGTTGTGCCAGTCACCATTTAGATTAGATCATCAAGACCAATAACTAAATTATGTTATTGGCAGTAATGAAAAAATAGCCAATTCATTTTAGTAGCAATGGTGTGTTGTCCTAGTACAGACCGACTTAAAACTGGGTCTGTTCTTTCCTCCAGATATGACTGCTTCATAGGTGCTTCTTTCAGGTATGCTTTTAAAAGGCATTTCTATGTGTGTGTAAGTGTGTGGAGGTGCATGTTAAAGCCACCTGTCTGTTTAATCAGCAGCTCACTTCAGTGTTTTGGGGGGATCTACTCCCACTGCTAGGGTGATTGCAGCAGGCATTGTTGCCTGCTAATATGTCTTGACACTTAAATAGAACTACTTTCACTCAAAATAAGCTTGTAGAGTTCTCCTGTGCAAATGGCATGGAAGTAGAAGGATTGCCTGCAGGGCATGAGACCAGGAAATGAGTTTCCTGATGATGGCAACTCCAGCTCCAAGGCTTTTGTTAGCTTACTAAAAGAACAGAGAGAAGCCAAGGAGAGATTAATTCCTTTGAAATTCAGTGCTGTGTTGCTCTGGGTTACTCAGTCTAGTTTGCAAGCCAAAGAATGAGTCCTAGTAAAGTCACTACATTTTTTCTCATTCTTTCCTCTCACCGTGTCAGCTGCTAAAGGTCATTTCAGAAAGGGCATGGGAGAGACCTGGGAGAAAATTTTATTTCTAAGGAAATCAAGTGATTAATTCTGAGTAATGCAATGTTGCATGGTAATCCTGTACAGAGGTGATGAAGTACCTGCATGTCTCTGCAGTACCTGCAATGCTGTTCACATGGTCACTTTCCATAATTTAACAGCCTGGTTGGTAAAAGGAAAATGCACCTTCTCAACGCTCATTGATGAAACAACCATACAGCTGAATAAAATGAGTCCCTTCTCCTGGCAAAAAGGACATACACATACCTCCAGCTGGGAACATCATGCCAAAGGTAAGGATTAGAAAAAGGAAAACTTTACAGAGTAATATTGGATAATATTATCCAGATAATAATCTGGATAATATTACAGCTATCAGACATGAACAGCCCATCTCAAAGACTAATGCAGTAGAACTCCAAGGACAAAGATTTGAACTTCTGTGCCCCTCAAGTTTAATTAGCATGGTAAGTGCAAGTACAGTAGTCTGTTACATTCAAGACCTTCAGGATCTCAACTTTGTAGAGTCTCCATATCTAGACCCATCCACTGAAACTTGGAATGTCGCACAAACACAAATGCATTGAACTTTATAGTGTTACATCATTTCAAGAAGAGTTACCTCATTAGCAGCATAGGTTAGATAGATCTAGAGAGATAAATTGCTGAAAGGCTGTAGTAGAACCCAGAGGAATAATCTAGGGCTCTGAAGTCCTACCTATGTCCTGTGTAGCAAAACTATCTCCTCAATGGCCCAAGGTTTGTAGCAGGAACCAGCTGACTTTCTCTGAAGTCAGTGTGAAATACTTGCTTAGTCTATCCTCCATCCATAGTTGCCATGTTCACACATGCATTAATCGTATTTTCCTCGGCAGATAGTGTTCTGTCTAACTAAGAAACGTGAAGGAAGCTCTTGGGGAATATAGTGGTATGGCACATATATCCACTGATAATTTTCTTTTTAACTGCTAGCAAAGTTGAAGTATAGTAAGGAAAGGGTGCATTGTTTCAATTTCATTATACAAACAAATAAAAGTACTTGCAGTTCCATGGAATTTTTACACAGTTAATCATAAACCTGATATTTGCGTCTCACGGGCACTGAGCATTGTGTAGATATTGGAGCTGGGACAAGTTGGTTTGGAAAGGTTTGCCTGGTATAGCTATGTTCAAGGGTTAACCCTCACTCCCCCACTCAGGTGCTTGCAAAGGAAATCTCATAATCACAAAGATCGTAGGTTAACCTGTCAACTGTTCATACCTCATTCTATCTTGCAGGTAGCTGCTTGCTTTGAGATGTTCTCAAAAGATCTGTTCTGGTATGATTCTTAAGGCTGACTTGAACCATAAAGGGCATAAAATGTTTTTTTCCCTTTTGTACCTATGCAGTTTTTAGACCCCTTCTTTCATTTCTGTGAAGTTGTTCCAACTTTTTCTTATGGCAGATATGCTCATTCCTGGACTCTAAATGCTGAAAACTTGGAGACTTCTTTAATAGCCTTCCCACATACATGAATGTACTCATTTAAATGCACTCAGCTCGCATTTAGGCATCAAGAGATACATATGCTTAATGAGTTTCTTGCTTTATCCATCAAATCCATAATCTCCCAGTCAGACAATCTGTGTCCCAAGCTGTCTCTGTATCTTCATTTAGGACCTGTGTTGTGCCTTGAAATGTTTTTAATCTAAATCTGGATGTGGATATTTGTGTCCAGGGATGCCCTTAACTCTTCATCTCTATTTCATTTTGCCACTCTGTATGGGTTACAAGGGTGACTGCCTTGAAATGTAGCTGATTACTGTGTGAACAATTTCCATTTTCACGTAGCTGGTCCTGCCATCCCTTTTCACTCCTATTTTATTAGCTCCTTTATATGTCCCTATGACACATAGCTGGTCTTTCAGCAGCATGTTGTCCTTACTTTTTAATTTCCTGCTTTCCCAGCACATAAAATAAACCACACATGCTTCTAATAGATCTCTGCTGGAGATTATCTCAAATCAAATCCTCTCCTCTGAACAGCTTTAAAGTTTGGGTATGTTCAAACCATTTAGATTCACAAAGACCCCAGTGGGCTCTTAGGGAATCCACCTTTAAACACCTTTACACTGGGAAAATTTTAATTGTTTAAGAAACACTGTTACAATGTGCATCCTGCAGCTGGGAGCTGCTTACCCACTTGCAGCCATCCTAAAAGTTTTGACATTATATGCTGTATATAAAATGCCATAGCAAAATAGAGAGTTGTTGATGGACCTAAGTTCAGGAATGAACTTAAACTCTTGTCCAGGCAAACTACAGTACTTGTCACCATTTTTTCTTGTATTTGTAGCTCATTAACAAGGTATCCACATGACATAAGACCTCTTCTAATCTCTCTAGCTGTGCTCCAGTCCCTGTCTCTGTAAACCAGCGGCATCTGGGGGATTGCACAATGGTTTATAGTTACAAGTGTCCTAGCGCAAACATAGAATCATAGAATGTCAGGTTGGAAGGGACCTCAAGGATCATCTGGTCCAACCTTTTTAGGTAATACCTTTTTAGGTTTATATGAGGTGGCTCAGCACCCTGTCAAGCTGAGACTTAAAACTGTCCAGTGTGGTGGAATCTACCACTTCCCTTGGGAGATTATTCCAATGTTTGATTGTCCCATGGCAAAAAATTTACCTCTTGTGTCCAATCAGAATCTCCCCAGGATCAGCTTGTGCCCATTACCCCTTGTCTTTTCCATTTGGCTCCTTGTAAATAGGGAGTATTCATCTTCTTGGTAGCCACACTTTAAGTACTATATTCATGAGATCTTGGGAGAGAGGGGTGCAACACTCCTGGCTCCTGTGGTTTTACCATGTCCTGGTTTATGAATGTAAGAGGAATAGTTTTATATCTCTGCTAAAATATTGTCTCACCACTTTTGTGATCCTTTGTTTATCTTTGTGCATTACATTGTCTTTGCATTCAGTGAAAGATAGTTTTATGTGCTCAAAAATCAAAGGTTTTGCTTTGGTCCTGACAGCATCAATGTGTTTGCTAAGAGATTCTAACTATAATAGAGAGACAAGACCCAGTAAGCTATTTTACCCTCCCTGTTTAACACTTACTATTGCATAATTGTTAAGCTTTTTCTCTGAGTGGTCATTGCATAGTCAGTAGGGCCTAATAATAAATGTTTTTACTTCTGAAAAGGCAATATTTACAACTGTATTAATAACTGCTGTAAGGTATACTTTGCCAAAACCTCAAAGAAATCCATGGAACTGTGTCAGTTCATATGGACAGAAAATAATCTTATAAATATTTTCTTACCAATTGGTCCTTATCACTCCTTAAATATTTTTAACATTTTTCTTTCAAATGAGGAGAAAAACATAACTGATGCTGCATTGGGTCAAATATCACCTCAGTGCTACGTATCTTTTTATTTGTCAGACATTATTTATTAATACCAATCTCTCTCATACAAGTTTACTCCCAACAGTATGAGCAACGACGGAAATGCTTGCAAAAAGGAGTGGCTGGATGCCACTGCACTGTTACATTGAGTTGGTTTGACCTTCACACTGAGGAGACCAAGCCAAACACATAATTAATAACAAGCCTGTATTCTCTCTAGGATTTGCATTTCTTTTCCTTTCAGTTTGTGCAAGTAATTAATGTTTGCCCTGCTGTTTCATTCTAGCCTTTGTTACCCTTAACTTTTCCACGGAAAACTTACTTTGCTATTTTTTTTTTTTTTTTTTAGTTTGTATTCTATCCCAATTTGTTTCTCAGTGCAGGAGTATTCTTTTATTTTTTTTTCCCACGATCCTCTCTCTCAGAGCCTGGACAGTTTTGCAGTGATCTTTGCAAAGATTCTTATTTTCCTGCAAGTCCATAAATTAAGAGATACACACTGGATTTTTCCTTTTCTTCATCATGCCACAGTGATGTTTCCAAGAAAATGTCCCTTCATTGAATTGTGTGGAAATGAGACCAAAGCTTCAAGATGGGGGATTCTCCTCCCCAGGAGCAGAAGAAGCGATGCTTAGATGGTGCCTCCTGGCTGGAAGATGGCTTTACTGGGGAAGGAATTTGAGAGGGATGACTGTTATCCCTTGTTCATCAGGTTGCCTGGTATCCCTTTTGAGGTATATCTGAATTTGCAGATCACCTTTTCATCAAGAGAGTATAAAGAACCAAAGGGCTTTGTTACTCAATTACTTCCAGTTCATCAGCTCCAGTTTACAGCAAGTTAGGGTCTCTCTGATGACTGAGATGTGTGTGAAGAAGCTGAAGAAATATTAAATATTAACAAACATAACTCAATTGGTTTAGAAATTGAACCTTCATGGAATAGCAAGCAAAGCTAATAGTCTCTTGTGACCACTGCCTACCTCCTCATTGTTACTACCTTTGCTTATAATTTATCCAAATGTTGACCAGAAGAGCTAAAATGGACATTTGCATGAGGTTTAATATGTTTAGAAAGATTCAGGTAAAATGCTTAGACTATATTCTAGACTTATGACACCATTTTCTCACCTCACTAGGGTAGGATAAAGATAAATAAATGTTTTGGTGCTAATACTGTAATATTAATGCTAATGCATTAATATAATGTAACACCGTAATGTGCATGTATTAAATGTTTATTTACATTATAAATAAATGAGTTATTGTAATACCTCAAATACCATGAGGATGAACACTATAAGAAAACTCATGAGGAAATGAATTGATGTTTTCAGAACAAGTTTGATTCATCTGCAGGGAATACAGCTCAGGGCCACTCCCTGAATGTGTGCTATTGGCTAGGTTCTCTTTGAATTTGTACAGTCTTGCCTGTGTCTTAAGTACCACACCTCCTAACTTGTCACAAGGTTAATAATGTTCTTCTAGTTCTTTTTCTTGTGTATGGTTCCTAGGTTTTGAATAAAAATAGGTGTTTCAGCACTGGATTATGCCGATGGATGAAACTTTTAAATCCTCTCTGCAGACTTTTGTCAGTAGCACTGGTAGTAGCTGCTGGGCCAAATGGAGGACTCACTGGAAAAATTGCCTTTTCAGGAGGGTGGATACACAGGAATTGCCTTTGTTAGCTGATAGGAAAGCCCTACGAAGCCAGAAAGTGAAGAACACTCGGTGAAGTAGGAATCTACAGTGAATATGGCTCTTCACCGTGGAATTCATTATGTGGACTATGATTAGTCTGTGAGCTTTCAACTGGCTAATTTTGATTGGATTTTATTGGGAATGGTAAATAGCACACTCTTAACTCGACAGCCTGTTGTAATCAGTCCCTGCTTCAAACATAAAATTCCTGAGTTTTCCAAAGACAAGGCAGAAATATTTTTTACTAATAATGTGAAGAACAACATCTTTTCCCTGTCTTCTTTAACTTCTTGGAAAAACATAAATTATTATGAATGACAATTATTCAAAATTTTTTTGCAAAGCAAATGTCCATGATTGAAAATTTAAATTTAGCCAAACAGCCAAGCTTTAAAGTTTGACAAACAGTAAAGAAAAAATTGCAAGATCTTGCAAGCCTAAGTAATGGACAACCTTACTAATATGCAATGCGTGTCTATAACATCAAACACTTTGGAAAGAGAATCTGTCCTGCTCCTTCTGGCCTCTTTAATGATGTGTTTACAAAAAGTATATTCTTTTACAGCAAACTCTATTAATCACTTCTCATTTTGTTGCAACAAAAGGAAGTGACAAACAGAATACGCTGAATTCTCTGATTGCTTGACATGTCTAACCTATATATCAGATTCTTACACTCTCCTTTTGAAATTCCACTGGAATTTAACAATGAAGCAGACATTAATATTAATGGAAAAAAATAGAAATTACCATACATTTGTTCTCTGTTTTCATCAGGTGTCAGACGCTACAGTAACAGACAGCAATTTCAGAAACTAGACAGTTTTAGATAACTTCCTGGATGCTTGATGGCTGTAATTAAATTAATTTGGGGCATCTACACTGACTCTTCTGCCACACTGCGAATTTGCTCTCCTAGATCTTAATTATAGAGCTTTCCATGTTTCCTCTGCCTCCTAGATTTTTGTGAGGACCAAAATAACGTAAAGTATGTGGCTGCAGTGCTGGAGAAGGTTGTACAGAAGGAAAGGTCTGCCTGTCTCTGAAAAGAACCCATAATCCTCTCTCTGCTGAACCACATGGAAATGTTAAAAAGCATATTTGAGAGCATGGGGCCAGCATAGCTGGCCAGGCAGCACAGTAAATTTAAGGAGTCACCACCCTGTGTGGCACACTGCTTTGAAAATAACACACTACTAAATAATGCATGCTGGTCTGCTGGCCAAGTTAGCCTCACCTTGCCCAGACCTGCTGGTACAATGTGTGTTTAAGTGTGCCTGGAAGTATTCTGGGTCTTAGCAACCAGAGATGTCTCGGCCCTTGGGAGCTGAGACAGAAAAGGCTTACAGCCACAAAACCAAAAAGTGACACACCAGTATACATATATTTGAACCAAATTTCTGCTGCTTTTACTAGTCTCTTTTCTAGCAGTAGGAAACTCTGATTTCCCTAACTGTCTTGAAATCCAGGGGTCACATTGTCCTGTGGTGCTTCGGCATTATACATATGAGATGTATTTCAGTATGACTCTTTGAACCCCCATTGGGACAATGTAAGAGGTGGGTTCCTTGTTAAAGATATCCTACTGAGGAAGAGAAGTGCTCTTTTTTGCTTTCTCATTCTTTGCTTACTTTTTTTGCTTGCTTTTTCCTGGTCTGGATTGATAAGTCATGATTTTGATGATGAAAACTTTAGTATAGATATTCATGAAGACATGAACTGGTATGCAAATACCTGGATTTGGTAACATAAATGATTAGAGAAATCTTACAGGTCCTGCACCTGCTTATGAAAACTCAAAACAGTTGCCTACCTGTTTTAAGTGTCTTCGTTAAACCTTGATGTTGTAACTGCAAGACAATAATATACTCCAAGCTGGTTGTTTACAGCCTTCCTTCTTCCTCAAGGACAAATTTCTTTGATAAGAGAGAGTCAAGACGAGCAGCCATGCAACTTGAGTATAACAACTCAGGTTTTGGTGTAATTTGTGCTAATGTGGATGATGTGAACAAAGGTGACATTCCTTGTTTCTGCTATCCACTATTTATCTTAAACTAGTTCAGTATAAGTAACATGCATTAAATGTTTCCCCTGCACTGACAATAAGCCTTGATTAATAATTAATAGTATCTCTGGATGTTGAAGGACAATTCATTCCTTGTGCTTGGTAAATGTAGCACTGAGAATACGTGGCAGCATGTGTCTGGGTCCCAGAACCAAAACTTTAAAAAGTCTGTAAAATTCACTTCACACACACCACTGAAGAGTCACTGTACAATAATATTCAGCACTTCTTGTGTTCTATGCATATAATTTACTGAAACTTCAAAACCTTCCTAAGTTACTAGCTTTTCAGCTGTTTTCATGTTAGAAGTATTTTCTAAATAGTGAAATAATTAGATGATGGTTTCTATGTTCATTTAAACACTTCATTTCCTGCTCAGGTTCATGGTTTCAGGTTGGAGTGGTAACTCCCAGTCAAGGAAAACTTTGGTCTCACAACTCTTAGAATTGTCCTGCAAGCACAGATATTTCATAAGGAAACAGCCTTTCCTTGCTTTTCATCCCAGATGAGAGATGAATTTATGACAGAATTAGTGAAAGGCCTCTAATGCCATGCCCAGGTCATGGCTCAGAGGAACAAGCAAAAATATCTTGACTGACTTCCATGCACTGTGGAGATGTGCTGTAAGAAAAGCTGTAACTTTCCCCTGCTGATTTTAACATTCATTGTTAGAACAGTTAAAACCAGAGAAATGGAAAACTGAGCACTTAACTGCTGTTTTTTCTGCCCTTCCAACAAGAATGTAGCTGACTTTTCATACTCAACCCCATAAGCACACAGTTATGATGCTTTCCTTCTTTTTTTTATACTTTCTTTCAGATACCCAGAGATGCTGGAAGACTAAGAGACTCCACAAGGATGGTCAAGGCATGAAAAAGAATTAAACTCATGATACTGGCTTACCCAGTTCACGTCCCTGTCTGCACAGGGCAACTCCATACCATTCATCTCCTAATGTTACTTCCAGTCTAAGTTTCATTTAGGACATTGCTGCTTTTTATTCTCATTCTAATTATAATCTTCCTATCTATATGAAATAATACCCACTAAAAAAAAAAAAAAAAAGTAGCTCTTAAAAACACCCAAACAAAACTCAAAAACAAAAAAGAAAGGAAGAAATCAATCTCTCATCCATTACCAGCTTTTTCTTTTGTTCTGGAACACACATGTAAGTGTAACCCGGTTAGACCTGTTCTCTTTGAATACTGAGGACTGAGCTGGCCTTATGCAAATACTCCCAACCTCATTTTAGTTGTTGTCATTGCAGACCCAATCAAATGAACAGGAAATGACCTAAGAAATTTCTCTATTGGCTCCCTGAGAGTTCAGTAAAATGTTTTAAAATTAATATCACATCCATTTATCTTCACTCCTGAGAGTCTGTAGGAGACATAACCTCTGTTTACCCAACCTATTGTTCTGTACACAGTTTTCCCACCACCTCAGCTAAGGATTTTCACTTCAGAATCTGCAGCTAAATGAGGTAAGGTCTTCAGGTTATATATAAATATTGGTTTGTTTGTTTGTTTGTTTATATTTAATATACTTCTCTTCAATTGAAAAACTGAAACCAGTGAAAACAAAAAGAAAGAGAAGTGTCTGCTAGAGTCATGCCCACCCTACCAAGCTCCTACTTTCCCCCTTTGGAACAGCAGCTAAGCTTATTTGATCAAAAGGCTTTTTATAGTTACAATAAAGACTTCTGTTTTCCTATTCTGAACTTGTATCTTACTTCTGTTTAAATACTTCTGTTGTATTTAAGTTTGAGTGGGGCTAGATCTGCTGCCTTTACTTACCCTGAATTGTCATTGACTTTGAATTGAACCGGTGGCTTCATCAGGATTACTTAAAGTTTCCTTAGGATTCTTTTTATTATGATATGTCTAATAATATTCTGATGCTTTTGTCCAGAGATCCATCATCTGTTCAGTAAGACAAAGGGCGAGAAAGTGGACTTTCTCAATACCATTGAGAGTGTTGGTGTTGCAGAACTGGGCAACATTTTACAATTACGATGTTTCTGTTGCTTTTAGTGGTGAGGATGTTGATGGTGATCGTGCTGATAAAAAAAATTCTGAAGTACATTTATAATTTGTCTCAGGTTTGTCCTCAGGGCAATTTCTTGGCAGTTCTGTGGTGAGGGGGATTCTTCTGATCTTAGTCTCTTCTTACTTAAAGCACTGCACAGAACCCAGCTCAAGCACTGAGTAGGTAAACACAGTGTGAGTGGAGGCCTGCAGTATCTTTGCCTGTTTCATTTGTTTCTTTTCCAATGGTAATTTTAATTTGAATATAACCAGAATCAGCCCCTTAAGATTGCTTAAGTAATAGTGGAAGTGAATGTTAAGAAAAAAGTTGCTAAAATTCTATGTTGATTTTGTAAAAATTTTTAATGGGCTTAGTGATAAATGCTTGCAATTCACCATGAGACATTTTAAACACATGCCCTTGTATATATGGTTATTAAGTTACTTTATCAGTAATGTGCTTTTGGATTAATTCATCTAAAAATATCATATGTATCATACCTTTGTTTCCAAAGTACATCCAACTATCACTTTTTTCCTATTCTGTAGACAAAGAAACCAGTTCATAATGACATAAATTAACCTTGAGGTAAAAGTTTAATTTAATGATAATATTTGTACTTGTCTCTCATGGGACGTGTTAAATATACCTATCCTGCACCAGTATTACCTGTAACTTGTGAAAACTTGTAGTTGAATTTAAAAATGCACTCCTTTATGTTTTGTTTTGATAGCAAATTTGTGGGTAGCAGTTTAAGCCAGTTTTATGACATCTGTTTTGCACTGTAGAAAATACCAGAGCTGGAAAATATAGTAGTGTTATATTTAATGAAGAAACCAAAGAAAATACTTGTAATTAAAATCAGAAAAACAATTGGATTAAGATATTTCACCAACAATTATCACAATTAATGACAGTTTAATTCTTCTCCCTTATAGTTTTCAAAATCAGAATTCTTCCCAGAATTTTTCAGAGTTTAATTAAGTAGCTTGAAGTAGAGCTTATATTTTAAGAAAATTTCCAATCTTAAAACCAAAATTGTCCAGAAATCCAGTGATGGGAAATTCAGCAGAACTTTTTAAAGTGCCTCAGCAATTAAATACCATTTGTCTAAAACATTTTATCTTATTTGCAGTCTGTGCAGTGGTGTAGCTTCAACATTCAGCTACCTGATTTTTTTGTATTTTGATTATTAATGAGAAGTTCCCCTGGATGACATAGTTCTGTTCCTTGGGTAGGTAGCTGGGGACAAGTCCTTCCTTAGCCTAGTCTTTGATAATTGTGGTAGTCTGAGCTCCATAGGCTGTTTCCTTTCATGGAAAAATCTTACATTGCAATGAAAACCTCAACCTGTTGCATTGTAAACTTGTCCATCTTTTAATCACTTCAATGGTCTCCTCTAATGTTTCAAAATCTGCTGTGAAATTTGGATTCAGGACTGGAAATCAGCTGCAGGAATAGCAGCACCAAATACAAAAGTAATATGTGTCAATATACTGGGAGTTCTGGGTCAGGATCTTATAAAACATGTTCAAGTCATGGTGAGATCAGTTAATAGAATGTGGTGTGTTTAACATGGGATATTATTACCCTCTTGTCACCTGAGAAAGTATGTTATGGTATTTTCAGAGTAATTTCATATTACTTCAGATATTCACACGGTGTTGTGAGTTTTCAACAGTAGTTGAAAGAGACAATACGAGAGTTGGACAAAGACAAAATTAAATAATTTAGTTCCCACTGAACTTCCTTGATTTTTTTCATTCCCAATGAATTTTACTGTTAACATCAGTACTTGTTCTGTCTGGGAGATGCAAGGTAACAAATTACAACGGAGAGAGATCAAACTAAAAAATAAAAATCATCCAGAGACACAGGATGAAGAAAAATTAGAAAAAAGAAAAAAGAAAAAAGAAAAAAAAAAAAAAAGGGAAGACCTCTGTAGATGCATCTGTCCAGACAAGATTGACATGTTAGGTTGTTGCTTGTCCCACAGCTATTCTCACCAAGAAAAACCCTGCAAGGATGAAATTCTACAGCTGTTGAAGAAGTGAATATTTATGTACAATTCTCAGAGAAGAAGATTAAGAATTTTGCTGGCTCAGTGAACTCAGACAACTGTGACACCTTTCAGAAATCTGTGACACCTTTCTAGAATCAGCGCTTACCTTCCCTCCCCTGTTCACCCCTTTCATGCTCTTTATAAACATTCCTAACTTAGTGTCAGGATCAAATAATTCAGTCTTGTCCCAGGCAAACTTTCCACTGAGTGCAGTGTAACCTCGATCTGTTCTGTGGAATCTACAGTTATTTGCTTTCTATTGCTGTTTATTTGCTTACATTCTATTTCCACACAAGTGTCCAAGCTCTTCCTACAGTACAACAAATACCATCACTGTGAACTGGAGCAATAACCTACAATACAGAGAGAGACTGGAAGGTGAGTGGTACAGGATGCAGGTCTGTCTGGCTTAAAAATTGGTCAGTGTGTCAAGACCATGCTAGGGATAAAGATGAATGACCACTTGTTATTCTGATGGCACTATCACCACCCTTTACAGGATTTTCTGTGGTCTTACAGTGCTGACTTTCTCATCAGCCTTCCTGCAGCTGTAAAGTAGATATTCTTGTTGAAGACAAAGTATTGTTGAGGCAAACAGCACATAAAAAGAAAAGAGTCACAAACTTAATTGTCAATTGTCATTGCTAATGACATATGATGTTATGATGTGGCAGAACCAAATATAAAGGCTTTGCTGTACATGAGGAAATGACCAGAAATGTCAATTAGTTTTGTATCTTGCATAGCTTGTGGTGTTTAGGGAAGTAAAATCTCTGGCCAGTCTCACAGCCTAGTTACTATCGAACTTTCAAGCACAAACTCATGGAGTTTTCTTCCTAATAAATGCCTTGTGAGCAGCAGTGATGTCGAACACCATCTTTAGCAAAGCTCACTGCTTTAAGTCAGTCAGAGAGCCTAGTGCTCAAGGGCATTTCAAGACATAGAAGTAAAAATATCCCCTTCTCATTCTTTCTATCCCTACCTTCAGCACGCTCTGCAGCTTACATGTATTTTGGCCCCTGATAAATGAGGATTTATTTCAGTAAATTTTCAAGAAAAGGCTGCATTGCAAACTTGGTAAGGATGAAATTCATAAAAAATACTGCTGACAGAAGTGGTAAGCAAAGAAGGATTTGTTCACATAGGTGGGATATGGAAAAGTAAGTATTAATTTAGTTTCTGTGGAAGTAATAAGGATCTCTCTGAGAGGTGCTTTGAGCTCTACTAGGGATGCAGTTTGTACCAAACCCCTCACTGAATGCCTAAAATGCGTGCAACCTTTGTTTTTCATTGTTCTATAGAAGGGTGAGATTGAGTAAAACATGCAGTCATGCAGCCAGTGGAGCAATCAACTGGCATTTGACATTTTGTGCATCTCCCTCTGAGGAAGAGCTCTTAAAGACTCCTTTTCCAAAAGCTGACATTACACAGGGTTATTATTAATTCTTCTCTGCTGATCCAGTGAAATGGGCCCCACAGGAATCCATATGAGAACTACTAGGCAAAACTGCTAGCTTGGGCTGTGTAGTCACTGGTTACAGACCAACAAGATGGGGCAATAAAAGAGAATTAGTTGGCAGTGATGAAAAGGAAGTAATTCTACTTACAGGATCTGCAAACACATAGACTAAAACAAAAGTTCCTGCCTACTATGGAGAAAGGTTACAGGCATAAACACTTGAGATATTTCCTCAGCTAACAATCAGATGTAGTCAGAATAGTCTCCTGAGCCCCTACAAGCCTTTAAGTATTAAGGAACTATGTGTAAAATATACTCTATTGTCCAAATTACTAGTGCCATCATCAACTCTTGGTTTTCCTTCATCTAGCTGTGAGCAGGTAACTGATTTCTATTTCTATGTAATTAATGAACCTGTGT